>NC_060920.1:5895832-6198716 GCF_021234035.1 Daphnia pulicaria
TCGAAAGAGATCTACTACTACGTTCTTTTTTCGAAAAGTGGCTATCGGTATACACGGATGAAAGCTCAAGGAAAAGTTTGCTTCAAATTGAAACGTTTCTCACGGCGTAATAAATCGGATGCCCGATCGAGTCAAACTAGCATTTATGAGTGTGCCGAATAATAGTGCTGCTGCTCTAAATAATGGAGGAGAGAAACTGGATCTAATAATGAAGTGGGTAGCCTTTCGAACCCTTCTTGAGGCGGCGGCTGCTGCTGCTGCTGCTATCTGATGAGACTCTTGAAATAACTTGGGCCAGCGAAAATGGTCTTGGATTCGATCCTCTCTGACGCAACCCAGTTTTGTGTGACCCTTATTTCGGTGGCATTAGCGTGCGTAAAGAAAGGAGTCAGAGAGAGTAGAGCACACCCTTTACTAGCAGCAGCAGCGGACTGCCGACTAGGCTACTATACGAGAGTAGAAAACGGCTGTTTTCAGGCACCTCCCCCTTTTCCCCCCGTCTCTCTCGACTCTCCCGCCATCACCTAATCCGTCCTCTTTCCAATGGTTTCGTTTACCGGCCGCACAGCGCACACACGAGCTAATGACCTCGTTCCTTTTTATTCTAGGGCTCCTAACGCAATTCATCGGCTCCCATTTCTCAACTATCACGAACCAAACTCTCAAGAAAAAAGAAATATTTCAGTCTAAATGTTTTTTACTTTTTTTGTTTCATGACGGAGTCAGTTAAGTAACAACAGGGTGGGCCAATTGAGAGCTGCTGCTGCAGCAGGACAGATTTTTCGAGTTAGATATTGAAATGTTTCCGCCAAGTCATTGTTGATAGAGAGCGCGTTTCGAGGTTGACACGAATTTCTCGTGGGTTGGCTCTTTGGGTGCCGGTGATTGGTTAGCCCGAAAAAACAAAAACAAAACAAATCCAGACTTCCCTAAAATGTCTAATAAAGACAAAAATCGAGAAATGATTTCTAACAGTGAAATTTGTTCCGATTTCCCCACGCACACGGTGGTGTGTGTGTGGTGGTGGTGGTGGTAAAAGAAAGAAAAGAAATACAAGAAAGAAAAAAGAGCTCACGTCTGGGAAGAGAAAGTGAGCCTGCCCAGGAGGGGTTGTGTAGTAGTAGTGTAGGGTTGTGTTGTGTATACGTCGATTCGACGGTTCGTAGATGGCAGCACTATCGGTCGGCCTCCTTCCCTTCCTTTCCCCGGCCCTCTGCTCTCTAGTAGTCTGTAGTAAGTAATATATCGTGTGCTGGGGCGCACGCTATCTCTCGACGTTGCTACTTGTGTCGTTTCAGTCTTCTCTCTGTCGTCTAGTAGTTCGGACCCGTCGAGTTTGTGAATGACTCGTCTGTTACGCGCACAGTACGGCAGCAGCAGCATCGTTTTATTGTTACATTGCTGCAATGATTTAATTGCTTTGGAAACAACTCCCATCGACGTCGACAACTCGGTTTGAGTGCCACTGACGTCAAAGCAACGTTTTTCTTTCAAAAACAAATTTGTCGTTGACGTTTTGATTCGGTTTTGGGCAAAAAAAGAAGTTTATTTTCTGTGGAAATGTGCCGATGAGTGTAGAGAGAGAAAAAGGGGACACACAGAGACAGTTTTTGGTAGATTGAATACAAACGAAGGTCGTTCTAAATCACTGTTTCGTCGTGAATATCGATCGACCTCCCAGCATTAGCAGACGCCGCTCTCCTTTTGGCTTGGCCATTTTCTTCCCTCGACGTCTTTGTGTGTTGTTCTCGCATTTTTGTTTCAAGTTTTGTCTCTTCTTTTGCTGCAACTTTTTTCGTTTTTGGGTTTTGTTTTCTGCATCACCTGTCGTGTCGGGCGTGTCTCAATTGAAAAGAAGTTCTGAATTCCGAGCTGTTCACCACCGGCATTGAAAATTCCTTCCAAGGCGGCTGACTCGGGACTGCTGCAGTTATTAAGATCCGAAAGGATTTCAAAACTGGCCAATAACATGGCCTCGGCTAGGTAAGCAAATGTCAAAACCTCTTCATCAATTTTTTTTTCGTTTTCGTAATGTTTGACTCATTAATTCCTAGCACGTTTGGGTCGAAACAATAATTGGCAATAGATTTTAGGTCTAGTGTGTGTGTGTGTGTGTGTAGTACAAGGTTGCTGACTTGAAAAGCTGAACCTTCCGTTGGCCTTGAAAAAATAACTTTGACGTCAACTCTATCTTTTTCTTTTTATCTCGAAACACGATTGTACGGCACCTTGAAAAAGTGGCGAGATGGAGGGCTCGTCTTCTCCAGGGTCGTTTCCATGGCGAAAGAATAGAAATTCAATCCCAGAGAGATAGAGATACCTACGACATATCGCCATTTCCTCATTTTTCTCGTCGTCGTCGTTTGACCACCACCAGCACGGCGAGCGTTTTCTTGTAAAACGAGATCAAACTCAATCGTTGCTCTCTCTGCAGCTGCGTTTACATTGCTGCTGCTGATGATGAAATGTTAACAAAGGCTATTTCCATCGTGTGTTGTGTCGTACCGAGTCTTTACGGTTGTTTATTTAGAGTTCGAATTTGAACGGAACCCTTGGAAAAGACCTTCACACCGACGCCCTGCCAAGTTTATGCTTCGCTTTCGGCGCCACACTCGGCGTCAAGCTCATTCGGCAGCAGCCATTTGTCTCATGATTTCACACACACAGTCGCAGTCGCAGAGTTTTAAAGAAGAAATGATTTTATCCATCCGGTTTTTCAGGGTTTTTTGCTCCCGTCGATTATTGGCTCGTACAATTCGGTTTCTCTCCTATGGGCCATCTTTTTTTATTTCTAATGGATCCCCCCCCCCCCTTTGTCTGTGTGTGTGTCGTTGCACTGGGCAACAGAGTCACAATAATTGTGTGTGTGTGGTGGCGACAAACGACGGCGGCGTCGTGGACGACTATAACGACCTTGAAAGCTGTTCTCTCTCTCGCTCTCCGGTTGGGAAGAGTTGGCCGTCGACAGGTCGGTGGCCTTCAATTGGCCGCCATCTGTAGGGAGGTTTTTCAGCTGAAAAATGCCTCGGGTCTTTTGTGTTTTCCCTACACACCCAATGCAATCATTACTAATGTGTCCCACAAAAAAAATATGAAAAACAGAAAAAAAAACGACATTTGATTGACGACCACAGTTAAATGGTTGACCCCAAAGTATGTAGAGGCGTTGAAAGAAGAATGAGGTCGAGGTCGACGTCGCCATCTTTTAAGAGGTGGCAGAGACGAAGCAGCAGCGCCTTTTTTAAAAAAATTTCACTGGCGATATTTCGACTTTGGTGGGGAGGATGTTTTCAAGGTAATTTCGAGTCGCATCTACGCACACACACACACAGTGAGCTCTCTCGGGTTGGCAGCCACGGAATTGAATTAAATAAAGAAGAAAAAAAAAGCGCCGGAGGTCAATTCAAGGCCATTGGATGGCCTTTGCTGATAGTCAATTAGACGTGTGTATTCCGTCTGAGCTGCTGATAATCTATTTGTATGCGAAGAGCGCCCACACACACACACACACCAGGGCAACTTGAAACTCTTGTCTCATTTTGTTGTCGCATTGGAAAATCTGTTTTTTTATTTTTATTTTTTCAATATTTTTAATTATTTTAATTACTTTTGGCGTTTTTAATCAACAACTGTTTGTGACATTGCAGGGCCGCGGTGCTGAGCGAATGCACCCAGACTCAACGGGGAACGAGTGCCAGTCCCAATGGGTCCAGTGGGTCCGGCAGCAGCAGCAGTAGCAGCAGCAGCAGTGGCATCGGCAATAGTGCCAGCAGCAGCACATCCGGCAACACGACGACGTCGTCCAGCAGCTCGTCGAGCAGTAGCAGCAACAACAACAATAATAACAACAACAACAACAACACGACTTCCAGCAGCACGAGCAGCACCAGCGGAGGAGGAGGAGGCGGCGGAATCGGTCTGGTCGGAGGCAGTGGCACCACCAGCAGCGGTGCCACGAGCAACATGGCCATTTCCAGGGTACCCAGTCCTCCGCCTCCGGAAGCGTCCACGCCCGTCGCCGAGAATTGGTGTTACACTCAAGTAAATGGTCCTATCCATCCGGAATACCGGATGACTTATCTCTCTCTCTTTCTCTCTCTTTCACTTATACCATTAATAATCACGCAATAGTAGTTGGCTATCTCTTTTCTTTTTTGAGGGGGTCTCTTTTTTGGGGTGGGGTGGAGGGGGGGAGAGACAGGCCACCTCCTTTGTGGCAGCAACCCCCGAAAGTCTTCCTTCCCCCGGTTGTTTTTGAGGTCATGTGGGTGGGTGGCCCCTGCCTTGGAAGTGAAGGAGGAAGAAAATATCAGCCAAGGCAGCAGCGGTCATGGTAATGAGTCGAATGGATACACAACAGACAAATCTCACCGTCGCATCAAAAAAAGAGCTTTTGGGGAAAAAAGAAAAAATGAAAAGAAAGGCGATCAATGAGACAGAAGGGATGGGACTTTTTTATTTTTTTTTGTCTTCTGGTGGTGGGAGAGACGAGGGATTGGATCACCTCGGCGCGGCCTCTTCAATCGAGGTCGGCCAGTCGCTTCCCCCTCGCGTTTCTCCGCCGCTCACATCATACACACAGCGCAGCTCAGCTCAGCGCTGGATGTAGAACAAGGCCAAAGCTCTTCCTGCCTCCCACCCCTCATTCTATACTCTCCCCCCTCTCCCCCACGCACATTTTTTTCTTTCTGGCATTCTCCACCACTACTACTACTCTACAATTCACTTGTTTACCATTTTTACCATTAGTATCCACACACACACACACATTTGTCGACCCCAGGTGCCCCGGTGGAGAGAGAACTTTTTGGGAGGGGATGTCCGTTTTTCAGTCCCATCTGTATACAAGACCCAGGCACACAGACACACACACACAAAAGAAACTTGGAAACAGTTGCTGCTGACGAACAAAATATCTCTCTCTCGAAAGAAATTTTATTTTATTTTCTCTCTCAATTCCGTAACGATGAGAACAAACAGTTTGTGCGTGTGTGTATGTAGGGAGAGGGGAGGAGCACTGGAGGGTATCGTTTGCCTGATGACCTCTTTTTTTTATATTAGATTTCGACTCGGGGAAAAAGCAGCACAAGCTGAGTAGGTCATGTTCTCATCTAGCCAAACTCTCTAATGCATACACTACTACTACTACTACTACTCCCACCCACTTTCACCCTCCTAGTTTTCTCCTGCTAGGAGCACTAGGTGCAAAGGTGTCGGGAGAAAATGCCCAGATGGTGAGACCATTTCATTAAAAGAAATAAAACAGGGGATAAAGGGGAATTGCAGGCGACGATATCTCTCAATTCGGAAACGAGTGAGGAAACAGTGACGATTAGATCAAAATCCCGAGACCTTGAGTTCACCAACGACGTCGTCACTTGTCCCTTTACAAGGATTTTTGCTGTTTTTATTTTTATTTTTTTGTGCGTGTGTGTGTGTGTGTGTGTGAGGCTCTCGATATACAACACCCGGCCGGCGTCCCACTTTCCTTTTTACTTTTTTCTCCATTTTTGCGCCATCTGACATCTTTGCCAGAAATTTTGTGAGCAGCCAAGTTGACGACGCTATGCAAATAGCGAAGGATTCCTGAACATCTAGTCGTCGTCGTTGTCGTCGTCCTTTTTTTCTTCTTCTTTTTCTTCTTTGGAACATATAAAGAATCGAGAGTAAAATTAACTTTGGGCTATTGACAGCTGGACTGCCCGGTGCATTTTTATTTTCAAGGCAACCCCCTCCCGTCCTGTTCTCAGTTTTTCTTCTTCTCTTCTCTTCTTCTCCCTCCTATTCCTATTCTCCACTTCCGTCGACCTAGTTTTGTTCCTAGAATGCGTTGCCATGGTGATGACGATTTTTCAGGCGATTGTTATGGCGTTCCCCCCTCCACCCTAAAACATTGTGGAATGGGGGCACACGAGGACGGTATTCCATGCGGGGGTACGCATACAACAACAACAAACACGTATACCAATGATTGTCTTAATTGCAATGAAATTAGAAAGGTTTCAGTTGATGAGTGTGCCATGCCATGCCATGTCATGACGCTTGTTGTCATTTCGTCACTATGATGAATCCCCCCGTTGGCACATTCCCCCCCTACCTCCTCCCTACCTCCCCCCTCGGGTGCACCTTTGTCTTGATTCGATTCCACTCGAAAGGATAAGTAGCTAAAGTAGCGAGAGAAATTCAGGTCAAATGACATGAAATCCTTTTTTTTTTTTTATTATTATTTCGTGAGGAAAGACATTCCATCGCGTCCGTCATATCGAAAAGAGTTCCCGCCAGTTCATCTCTCTTATTACACCGGAGAAGAAAAACATCAACAAATCTCTGGCAAGTTCATTGACACCAACCAAAGGGGGGGGGGGGGGATAGGGGGGACAACGACCGTCGCCGTTTTAACGAAGAATTTCCATCAGAGGGGATGGAGAGAAATTGTTGACGTTGTATACCTACGTACGGCTCCTGTTTGAATTGAGAGTTTGGATGATGACTGCCTGTTCCCAATTTATCACACATCCGGCGAGGTAAATCACGAAAGTTGTGCAGTGCAGTTTCGGGTAAACCCTAAATGGGAACAAGAAAGTTTCTCATTTTTTTTCTGTTTCTGTTTTGTTTTGTTTTGTTAGAGAGACGTTCCTTTGGTAGACGAGGCCAAGATACCTTTCCCTTGTGCCTGCTGATTGTGTGGCCTCGTCTTGTCTTTGAAAATATCACTTTTCTCTCTCTCTCTCTCTCTTTCTCTCTCCCACATTGGAATAGCGACACCTTTCTTGGCCGACCTGACTGCCTTGCATCATTCCCGTGATATATTTGACTGGGCGATAATCATTTCGGGGTCTAGTTCTCTCTCTCTCTCTCGTTCTCTCCTATAGTTGAGAGATCCCAGGGAAAAAGGTCTAGTGTGCGCTGAATGAGCGATTGACCTCAAATGTGTCGCTGGAAGATGTTTTCTATATCGTGACTAAACTAGTACAGTGGAGCGGAGTCCTCTTTCGAAAAGAAGAAAAAGAGAGAGAGAGAGAGAAGCCTATCCTACTTTTAGATATGTACATGTCCTCGCGTCGGGGGGAAGAAAAAATAAAATAAAAAAAAGGGACTGGACGGAATTGGCTCAATCGGAGGGGAAAGCTCGCCGCCCCGAAACGTGTCGACTCAAGGGGTTCAAACGAAATGACTAATGAGAGGCCTCGAACACGTTTATCCGGCGAGAGAGAGAGAGAGAAAGACGAAAAAAACGAACAGTAGAGAACGCTGCCACATGAATTGGGGTCAGCCACAACACACACACACACATAAAGTCGACGTTGCCTTGACAGCGCAGCCCAGCTGACCCTCCGAGCTCTCTCCCTTCTCCCATATCGCCCTACTCTCATTTCTCCTACCTATAAGTTAACTCCCCTACAACCGTCAGCCTCTCCTGGGTTCCCACAGTGTTGTCCTTCTTGGATATTTCGGGGCTTACAAGGATCGCCAATTTTTTCTTTTCTCTTTTTTTTCTTCAGACGACTTTCTTTATGATTGCCCAGGCAAACAAACAAAAAAGAAAAAATGTGTCATTTATTTTTATTATCATTTTTCCAGGTGAAAGTCATCCGTTTCAGCTACATGTGGACAATCAATAATTTCAGTTTCTGCCGCGAAGAAATGGGAGAAGTTCTCAAATCATCGACTTTCTCTGCCGGAGCCAATGATAAGCTCAAGTGGTGAGTGACATTTTTTCGATTTCTTGGGAAATTCATTAGTGCCAATCGATGAACGGAAACAAGTCAATCGAAATTTACAAGTTTAAAAAAAAAAGACGGGTGAGAGCCAGAGCCGCTTGAGGTTGGCAATAAAAATAAACGGATAATATATTTAAAAAAAAAAAAAAAAAAAACGAAAAGTTAACGCTGGGCGACTAAGTAGGTCGTGGGCACCGACCGACTTTCGGATTGGAAAAGCGTCGTTATGGTTTCCGTCCGATCCATTCTAAATGATAAAAAAAGGAGATTTTGTTATCAAAATTTCAAAAGTATTGCACGTCTAATCTGTCTCCAACTATATCGCGTGACCGTTTTTATTTTTGTTGTTTTCATGAATAATTGTCGTTTATTTTTGGTGTGTCTTTTAATTCACCTTATTAATAATATTGTCTTTGTTTATTTCAGGTGTTTGCGAGTGAACCCCAAAGGGCTGGATGAAGAGAGCAAAGATTACCTGTCGCTCTATTTACTGCTGGTCTCTTGCAATAAATCGGAAGTTCGAGCGAAATTCAAATTCTCCATTCTGAATGCCAAACGAGAGGAGACGAAAGCTATGGGTGAGATTTCACATCCATTATTCTGCCCCCGTTTCCATATCGCTGGAATGTGGACGTAACCTAATTGTTTCTTTTTTGGTTTGTTTATTTTCCCCTTTCTCAGAGAGCCAAAGAGCCTACAGATTTGTTCAGGGAAAGGATTGGGGCTTCAAAAAGTTTATCCGGCGGGACTTTCTTCTCGACGAAGCAAACGGCCTCTTACCCGATGACAAGTTGACGCTCTTTTGCGAGGTACGACGTTGTCATCATATTTTTTGGGGCGTTCTTATACTCATTCTTTGTTCTTTTTCTCGATTGAAGGTGAGCGTGGTGGCCGACAGTGTCAACATTTCGGGCCAGTCCAATGCTGTCCAGTTTAAAGTGCCCGAATGTCGTCTAGCTGACGACCTGGGTCTATTATTCGAAAACCAGCGCTTCAGTGACGTCACACTCTGCGTCAATGGACGTGACTTTCAAGTAACCTCGCAGCAATTGCTCTCTAGTGGCCAAATTTGATATTTAATGCCTCGGTTGTTCTCTCATTGATTAATTACAGGCCCATAAAGCCATTTTGGCAGCGCGGAGTCCAGTATTTGCCGCCATGTTTGAGCACGAAATGGAAGAACGAAAGCACAATCGCGTCGAGGTGAGTTTTTCATTTGAGTAATAATTCCATTTAAAAAAACAGAAAGAATTGGAAATGTGAAATGTTTAAATTTGAATTTGAAATCAGATCTCCGATGTGGACCACGAAGTCTTCCGCGAAATGCTTCGTTTCATCTACACAGGCAAGGCGGCCAACCTGGAACGGATGGCCGACGACTTGCTGGCCGCCGCCGACAAGTACGCCCTGGAACGGTTGAAAGTCATGTGCGAAGAAGCCCTCTGCACCAACCTGTCGACAGAGAACTCTGCCGAAGTTCTGATACTAGCCGATCTCCACTCTGCCGATCAACTCAAGGCCCAAGCCATCGACTTCATCAACACGTATGTTTTTTTTATATCTCACGTTGATTTCGGGTCCGTCTTTCTTCTTTTTGAAGTTGGACGAGTCGAGACGCAGTCTGAGGAAACGGGCGATCCTTAATTCGTGGCCCCTTTGTTTTAGACATGCAACAGATGTGATGGAGACAGCCGGCTGGAAGTCAATGATACGGTCTCATCCTCATCTGCTGGCCGAAGCTTTTCGAGTCTTGGCTACCCAGCAGATCCCGCCGATCGGTCCACCGCGGAAGCGCATTAAGCAAAATTGAGAAGAGAGAGAGAGAGAGTCAACAAGTCTTTGAACAGTGTCACCGCGCCCGTCCTTCACTCAACCATCACTACCATGGCCCAGACTCCGAATCGTCCGTCTTCATCTGCGTCCCCCACCTATACGTAACCTTTTTTGCTGTTGCACACATCAGTTTGTGATGAGCTTACGAGAGATTTCGATTCGCTGATACAAGAGAGACAAGCTGGATAGATAGAGGAAAAAACACAAAGTCTCTTTTATGTTGTCGATGCGTTGGTGGAAAGGTAAGGGGCGTTTGGGTTTCGTAGATCTCGTGGACTGTATTTGAGCGCCAAACCCATCACCCGCCCCGCTCCATTTTGAAATCGTGCCTTCCACATGGTCATCAGCCACATTGGCAACTTTTGGAATCCACATCATTGTCAATTTTTGGTTTTCTTACATTTCCCTTTTTTTCTTTATTTCAATTTCCCGCCTTTTTTTAACTATAAATTTCAGGAGCTCATCCTTCCTAACCACACCACCCAAGTCTTTGAGCTGAATATTACAACCACAATCAAGTGGCGAAACCCTCCCCCCCCCCCCCCTCAAAACGTCAAATTGCATTTAGATGTGGGATTCGTGTAGACGTTAATATAAACAAGAATCGGAAAAAAAGCTGGGCAATGCTTTTTCGTGAACACATGGCGCCATGTTCCTAAGCGTTTCATATTCGCGTGCAAGTAAAAACAGCCAAACGACAGGTTGGTTTTTTTTTTAAGGCCAGTCTTCATGTCGTCTACCAATGTATGCATTTATATATGTGGAGATATATATATCTAGATATATATATATATACTTTTATTTAATTCATTTTTTTTTCTTATTTTTCAATGCCCCAAACACCGGCATGATGAACTATATATATATATATCTGTATATATATATATATTTACATGTATATATTTGTATTCGTTAAAATATGACGCATACCTGCCCATGATCTCTTCGAAATTGAAGAATGGTACCTTTTTTTTTTTTTTTTTTTTTGTAATAACAATTTACGTCTCTGGAGGCAGTGTGTTATCCCCCCCCCCCCCCCCCCCCCCCCCCACTTTTTTAATTATCAATTTTTTTTTTCTCCGGTGATGTTCTGAAATATCAAGTCTAGTAAGTGCCACACACAAAAGCATCCAATTTCATTCTCTCTCAGAAAGCGAATTGACCTAGTGTTATGTCATCTCGAGGAATATAGGCAATGTTTCAGGTGTTGGGCACTCGTTCTGTTTTTTTAAATTCAATTTTTTCTTCCTCTTCCTTCAGAAATATTAAGATATACTCCATTAGCGAGTACTGACTGATCCTGACTTGAGATTGGAGACGAATTAGCCAGTAATAGCCACCACCCCCTCCCCGTAAATGCGCCCATTTCCATTTTTTCAGGACTCCGTCATTGATAAATCAGAATTCTGTACAAGAGGAACGTGTGAGCTCAGAGTCATTCTGGCGACTTCAGTTTCCAGGCTAGATCCCCTCGAATAAGAACGTGAGCAGATTCTTAGCTGTGATACACATCGTCGTTGTCCAGTAATTGAGGAATGCAAATTGGGAAACACAAAAAAAAAATAATAATTAAAACAAAAAAAAAAATAATAAATAAAATTAATTCATAGAAATGTTTGGGTTTTATTTGGCTTGGTTGGGTGTCAGTATTCTTTTTCCTGAGCGGATGGTGTGACTTGGGTTTACATGTCGGTGTCATCTCTGTCTACCATGTGTGAAATGAACAGTTTGGACGACATTCAGTAGCCGATACTGTTCATTCTGTGTGTTGCCAACCAAGCTGACAGAAACTGATCTTTGCGGAACGTTCTTATTCTGAGCTAATTACAAAATGATTTCTTTACAAACAAAATAAAAAATACGTTTTGCGTAAAAAATAAGCTTTCGTACTAGCATCTTGCAGTTCTTTCCTGTTCTTTCTTTCTTTTTTTTTCGAGAATTCCCACCAATTTTTGCCATGTTGAAAAGCGTGCCCAAGGGCGTATTGATCCTGAAAAATGATTTTGTTCTTGAAATGTACAAATGCCCTCTTCGCTTATTTGTCATCAGCGGAGCAAACGATACCTCAATAATATACTATAGTTGATCATTTTGTTCCGATAATTGTTCAATCAAGCAATCCATTCACCACGCAAACTTCGTCTGCAGCAGTTCTATTTTCTATGAAAAGTAGATCGAACTCCAGAACAGGTTTTGGGAAATTTATCGTGCTTACTTCCGCACCGATTGGCAACAAACAAAACAAAAAACAAAACAATCTTGAGTTGACCTATATGAAACAATGACTAGCGAGAGCGTTTAAGTAAAAATAAGAAAGACAAAAAATCTTTGAAATGATGTCGGACAAAGGAAAAGAAGAAGAAGAAAAAATTGGCTTTCTGTCTGAAAATGAAATTTGTTGTGATTGTTCCTGTCAAATGCATTTATGGACAAAACCAATAGGTATGGTTGAACGCTTTGCTGTTTTTGTTGTATTGTTCAGCGCAAAAAGCTTCGTACTACGATGACGATTGCCCATCCTACTTCGCGCCCTGTGTTCCACTGTAAATTTGCCGTTATCTGTTGTAGGTTTCTCCCATTTGCTTCCACATGTTGATCGAACTCAATACATATTTCACACACTCACTGTATAAATCATAAAATTATTTCTCACAAATTTGCAATACAACAAAATGAATTCAACTAGTATTTCTAGTTTCAGACAGAAATGCTTCATTTCTTATGCGCATTCAAACTTTCGAAAGTGGGCGCTTAAAAATGAAAAGATAAACGATGCGATTAGATATTATAGTTGTGCGCTATCGCATTTTTAAATATTATATTGTTACAGCACGCATAGCGTAACCAGCAACAATGATATCCCCCCGCATTCTGATGTAAAAATATTTTATCTCCACGTGGACGATTGCAATTTGCAAAAAAGGGTTGATAAGACGATTAGACAACAAGAGAACAAAAGGAATGCTAAATCTGGTCCGGCCTTATTTGAAAAAAAAAAAAATACTTGGAAAATATATATAGAAGAAAAATATATTGGAGAATATAATTGGAGAAAGTATATATTAATGTAGAATTCGACAAAATCTTAGATTGTTGTGCTTGTGTACATAGCCTACACCGGGAAACTTTAGAAACTTAAGTACTGCAGCAATAAAAGACGATGTTATTGAACTATAACATCGTCCATGATCCAACAGTTATCTGTGTGTCGTGTGTCGCCTATTTCCAATCACAAAATATGTAATAAAACATTCAAATTGGCAATTTTATTACTTGGTGGTTCTGCTGTTTAAATCGAATTTAATTTTCACTCATTTTGCCTTCCAATGGATACAGATTACAGAATGATGGATCGTTTTTTTCTGTCAAAAATGTTGAATTACTTTTAAAAATTCCAATAAAACCAATTCGATTTATGTGTTTGGTTACCCTTTGAGATTATATAAGAGGAGTAATGAATCACGAATAAAATATTATATTACTTCATCAACTATTACGAGTTACGAGGCGCCGATCATCGATGTGGCAACAGCGTTCCAATCTTCCAATCCTCAATTTTGAGGAATCACCATCGCCATTCTTCACAATTAGCTTACCGACCAAATTGCCGCACGTTGTTTCGTGACGCTTCGTACGTCATTAATTTACCTCCAGTCGGCGTTCCAAGTATGTTATTTCAATTACTATTGTTTTATTAATGTTCTCTATTGCACTGTTATCTTTCAAAATGATTTCTTTCTAAATTGTGTCAATTCAACATGACGATACGGAATGTACTTTGTGTCGTTGTTGCTTTACACTGCCGATTGATCAACTGTCGTGTTCTAAGAAAAAATTCTTAGTTTCAAGTGTATTTTACTAAACTTTAATGTCTTTTTTCCCCTAGTTGCTTGTTGTATGAGTCAGAAGACAGAAAAACCCACACTCTCAGGCCAGCGAATCAAGACTCGAAAAAGGGGTAACATGAACTTGAGCTTCACTTCAACACTTGTGTAATCATTACTGTGTTCTTATTTAGATGAAAAGGAGAAGTATGATCCTGTTGGATTTCGAGATAGTGTTCTTGCAGGATTTGCTGAAGCTGGTGATGATTTGGAGTCCATCTACAAGTACTTGGACCTTGCTGGATCCAAGTTAGATTACCGTCGCTATGGGGAGGCCCTTTTCGATATTCTTATAGCAGGAGGTTTATTGGGTAAGATTACACATAGTGTGTCCCAAATTACTTGAATGAAAGTTATTTTTTCTTTTGAATAACAGCTCCTGGTGGAACACTGGTACAAGATGGAAAATCATGTCGAACTGAAAGTTGTCTTTTCGGTGGACCTGACTCTATGGAACATGTTAAAGGATGGGAACAGGTTGGTTAATTACTTGATATAAAATAAATGAGTTATTAATGGATTTTATTTTACTCCAAAGGTTTTTACCAAGTTAATGCGCCGCTATAAGTATTTAGAAAAACTTTTGGAAGAGGAAATGAAGAAAGTCTTAGTGTACATAAAAGGATTTAATGATTCAGAGCGTGTTAAACTCGCCAGAATGACAGCTCTTTGGATCTCGAATGGCTCAGTCCCTCCAGCTGTTCTTAATTCCCTTATAAATGTAAGTTTTAACACAATTTAACCATCGAATGTGATTCTTTTACAATATTTGTACTTCTCGTTACACGCCAATGGTGCAGTTAGTCCAATATTTACATTGTTAGTTGTCTAAAAAGCTTTATCTGTAGATTAATATTGTGTCTGTCCTTGAAACTTCAAACATGTTTTTTACATCATGACTTGTGTGACTGTACTAATTTTTTTTTTTTTCAACCATGAATGTAGGAACATCTGGTCAAGGATGGATTGGCCCTTGACTTTTTACTAATCGTTTTTGTTACTTGGAAGCAAGAGAAAGGAGCTAGCAGTCTTACTACCGCGTTGAGGAAAGCTGGCATCGATTCTAGGTGAGCCTTATAAATTAGTATAATTTATTTACAGAAAATACATTATACTTTCTCCAGCTTACCGGAATTTTTCCCACCAAACAAACGAACGGAAGAGAATTTCAAACTTGTTTTTGAAGAAAATGGTCTCATGGAAGTTCTTCGCTTTCAAAAAGCTCAGGTGAATTGATCTTTCTTTCTTTTTTTTTTTTTCAAATCATTGTCAATTATAAATTCAATATCTAAATCCTACTGCTATATTTCAGGCCAATCAAGGAAACAAGAAGGATTTGCAAAACCAATTGGAAGAAGATATTAGTGAAAATAAGCCGGTGAAGGACATAATTGCTTCAGTCAAGGATGCGGTCGTCAAATTTCATTTGCAGGAGCATGAAGTTATCACTTCGGTAATACAAACTTCTTTCGTAATGTGCTGTGAGTCTATTAGGTTTAATCTTTCACTTTTACCCATCTAGTTGTGGAATACCGTTATGGGAGCAGTTGAATGGAACAAAAAAGAAGAGTTGGTTGCTGAACAAGCGTTAAAGCATTTACGTCAGTATGCTCCACTCTTTTCCTCATTTACGCAAACAAGCCGCTCTGAGCTTGCTCTACTAGTACGCGTCCAGGAATTTTGCTACGAAAACATGAATTTCATGAAAGTCTTCCAAAAAATTGTTCTCCTTTTTTACAAAAGTAAAATATATATTTTCTTTTTCATCCTTCCGTTGCGGTAAAAATTAACTTTCAATATTTTACCTCCAGCCGATGTATTGTCTGAAGACACCATTATTAAGTGGTACAAAGAGGCACATTCAGTGAAGGGCAAATCTGTCTTCTTGGAGCAAATGAGTAAATTCATTGAGTGGCTTCAAAACGCCGAAGAAGGTAATTTAGTTTAAAATTGAAAATTCGCTATTGAAATTTTTGTGAAAATGTTTTTATTTTTGTCAATTTTTTTAGAATCTGAATCTGCTGGAGATGACTGAGTAAACAATATTGAAGCGTTAGCTGCATTGCTGTTTTCTAGGATGAATTGCTCTTGGCACACTCACTTCACATTTCCTTCTTTTAATCAATCTCTTGGAGTTTTTTTTTCCTTTTCTTTGGACGTTCCGTTCTTTACATTGTTTGATCAAGTAAAGGAATCTATGAAATTATTAGCTTCACAAAGGAAAAACATCTAGTAATTTTTTTTAAATTTTTTATTATTATAATTTGCATTCCCTTAACCTTATCACATTTGTTGGGAATTCGCTGACGTCTTCTGTACGCACGATCCCATCTTTAAATGCTTTACTTATCAGTTTGGGTGTGTGGGATACTCTTTGAGACAATACAACAAGTTTCACGATAAAATTGTTTTTAATGTTTATTTTTCTTTCTTTAGAGCAACACATTTTAAGCATAAAGAGGCGACATTGTTCTATGGATCAATCATATGAAGTTTTTTTAGTCCAGTTAAGCAGGCCGGGACGAGTGCAATTCGACAAACAAATTGAAACGAAGTTGCCCAAGTCAAAGCCTTCATAAGGTTGACTATCAAGGTGAATTGGTTAGCGGAATTTTAGGTAAGCACATTTAATTTCGAATCAGGTGACAGTAGAACATGTGTTACATATCGTCGAATGTGAATACAAAAGACAGGCCGGGACGAGTGCAATATTTCTGCCGTATTTCGAGGCATAGATGAAAAATTGCCACCAGTCAAAGCCTGCCCTTCGTACCAAATAACATGCAGTCTTTGAATTTCAATCAATTGTAGATTTAAGTTGTACAACAAGCGACACCGGATACTAGACACCCTATCCTGATGGAAAACGAATGGTTGATCCCTTTTTTCAGAAGGTGGATTAGTGATGGAAGAGACCCAGTAATTCTCACGTGAAACTCTCCAAAAGTTTAAATTTGTTTGTGGAAGAACTAAGTTGAAAAGGAAATAATAGATCGGCTGTGTATGGCTACGGAAATCCATTGACGACTGTGAACACTTATCCGTCCCCATGGAAAAGAAAAGATGCAGTGGCCCAGTATTCTTCCGAGTGCTTTTCAGGACAAGGAGGTTCAGGAGGATGTTGGGGGATTTGAATGAGTGGTGCACAATGCAGCCTCTTTTCAACGGCGATCCCAAACTTCGGCAAAGAAATAACAAAACCCTCGGAGGAAAAAAAATATTATAATAAAGGGAGGAGGGGAACTAGTGCGCTTCCAATCCATGTTCCGCATGAATAGATTTCCGTTACAAACTTCTTATATTCCAGTCGGTCCCATACTCATAGACCATGCTTGGCTTCATCTAATTTTGTCCCAGCCTCACTATACATTCATCGTCTTTCGATCTATACCCTCTATTCCCTTCCCTCCCGTTTTTGTGTGTGTGTGTTAGTCTCTTTTACCGGTCTCCCCCCTGTCTTGTTATTCTTTTGTTATTGTCAATGCAAGATGCTTCCATTGCCCCCCTTTTATTTCTTGAATGCAACCCAAACCCATTTCAGATTCTATGCTACAATTTCTTTTGTCGGGTCGAATCTCAATTCAATTGGACCAAATTTAAATAACTCAGATAATAAACGACCAAATTTAATAACATTGTGTAACTTAGCCAAATCAAAGTAAAAAGACAAGACATTTAAAAAAGAAGGAGATAAATTGAAATACCTTCCGTGGAAATCAGCGTAGAGTTCCAGTACGGCAGTACAGAAAAATAAAACAATGCATTTTTCTGTCATCGTTGAAAACAGAAATAAATTTCACTAGAGAGCGCACCACGTGGTAGAAAACGTCCGATTTGAAATAGAGTCTGAGCGGAGCAACTTGTAGTGTTCCTCCTCGTCATCGGCAAACCTTCAACTACGACCTTTTCTGGAAACTGCTGCGAGTAAATACTTTTGGAGATGGACGAGCCACTTTTCATCTGGCTTGACGCCGATTTGAGAGAGTACTATCCGTCAGCTGCAGCAACTGACGTGTTTATATCGGTTTGTCCCCGCACCGCTTGCAGCTGTTCCTCCTTTGCACCTAAGGCTATGATTTACTTCTTCATGAACAATGGGGAAAACTATCTCCACGGAAATCCAGTAACATTATCTTTCTAATAATAATTAGTGGGCTTTTATCCGGAAGCCGGAAGGGTATTTGTTGAATTTAAATGATGGACAGGATTCTGGATTACCTATCTGAGTATCCATCTATACCAAGCAGAATCACTTTTATCAAATTTAAAAATCGCTTGAAATTTGTCTAGAATCGTCGTTCTCATTTAACGGTTGAATACGTTTCAAAAATTTAAATGCAAATTTAAATTGGTTTCGACGGAGAGCAAATAAAATCATAGTTAGTTGTTATTTTGAAATAGAATTGAATTTAGTGTTATAGTGTCCCTGAGAAAGAAGTTGAAGAAGGAGGAAGACAAGGTAACGCTTTCAACCTTTCCAACGTTTCCTAGGCCAGGTGTCCTGCCTTGGACAAAAAAGCGGCTGCCGCAGATGGTCTACGTAGACTTTCATTGTCGGAGCACGCGAGCACCTGGTCACTCGGCCAGCAGCAGCGGCAGCAGCAGCTAAGAAGCGACGACGAGAAATCTCAAATGATTCGTTACTTGCTGCCCTTCTACAGCCGTCACGTCTCAACCACGTAAGTAAGGGATGATTGTTACACATATTTCGGTTGGTTGACAAACTTTTCGTTGCTTCGTACAAACCCCAGAGCGCATTATAAATCTGTGATATCCCTATGGTGAGCACTCTGTAGGAAAAGGCCGAGATGAGACAACGCTAATCTTATCGCTTTCCATATTTTTTTACTTTTACATAACGTTCACGAAGAGAGGAACAAAAACTTTATGGCAGCTGCTAACCCTTTTGTAAGACGGAACCGTCCGTAGGAATACATATAATCTTGGAATTAAATGCGTGACTACTATTTAAATGAAGATTATTTCAGAATTTAAGTTTTACTAGACTTGTAATTCGCTTAAATTGTATTCGAATTTTTGTTTGTTTCTGAAAAGATCAAAATTCCGCTTTGAATATCATCCGTCAGTTTATTTAAAGGGTCTCAATGTACTTAAAACGAAGCATTGAAGTAGCGCATGTGCGAAAGCACGTTATTATTTACATTTTGGAAGCGCAAACATATTTTCTTAATCCTTTTTTCCCTGGCTGAACAATACATTCAAGGGAATTTCCTTTGATTCGCATCAGCTAAGCTGACAGAGAGGACCTGGACTGAGAAATCCAAGTGGCTTTATTTCCTTGTGCATTGTCCCCCCCCCCCCCCCCCCCCCCCCCCCCCCATGCTGTACTGGAGAAAAACAAAAACATTTTTTTTTTTCAGTTGCAATTTTATTGATAGAGGCCTTCCAAATTTTCGAGGTTCAAAAACAGAATGTAGTACCTTCAGACCCCTAGTCTCCAGTCTCCTTCGCTCTATTGGCAAATAGTATTTGAAAGGACGACCTTCCGCGTTTTCCTTTTGTCTCTTTTGTTCGCATTTCTTAGGCACTGGAATTCTTATGATTCTGCACAGGCTTTCAGCGGAGAAATCTACTCATCCGGTAATACATATAAATGCGGTCGAAAGTACACAAATGCACACCTATTCCGTATAAGGTCTAGACGATTCCTATTTCTTTTGGAGGAATTCTGAATCTTAGACTTCGAAGCGACCTCATACCAAGTAGTTTAACATTTTCGCTTTACATAGTGGTATCATCTCAACTTGAAGAAAAGAGCATTGAAAGCATTGAAAATAATTAACTTATTTTATTTATGGTTTTCCAATTATTCGTGCTAAAAATATAACTTAATAAAAATTTCACTAAATACCCTATGCATAATACTACAGGTGATATTTAGTTAACGTCGTTACCTAGCATTACATAGTGGAAAACTTTTACTGAATATACCTTCGTGTTTTAGGGTAAGTCCTATCAACATTTCTTATTTAAAAATAGGCACAATATTCGAAGTTCACACCCCATGAACGTTCATTTTAACCACCCTCTCATCCCCGCCTCCCGATGTAATTTCACTCTGCATCCTCCCTCAAAACACAAAACATATACAATACGCATTGCACGTTACTCCCATCATTGCTGCGTCTAAACTTTCCCGCTGTTTCGAAGCAAATTTACTCTTTGTAAACGATATAGGATCACCATTTGGTATTGGACTTTAGGCAATCATACAATACGTGAGAACAAATAGAATTTAAAAGGTTGATGGTAAAAACATTTAAATTCTAATTTTTTTTTCTTTTCAAAATTTTCTTTAGTTAAATCAAGTTTGTAGTTGCAAAATTAAATCATAACTTCAATTGTACAGGTAATGTGAAGTAAATCAGCAAACATGAATCGCTGTAGCAGAAGCACGAATAAATGATTGGAAAACCGGAATTGTCGGAAGTCAAACGGGAGATCAATTTAATTCTTTGCAATTTCGTTTCTTAATTAAGTTTTACTCGATTGATGGTTCTTGATTTCAGATATATGATATTTTTTAGAATATAAGCATCAGCAACATAAATAACAACATGATTTAAGTGTGTTTGAAAATTGATTATTTTTTTCTTCTATTCTTTTTTATTCTTGTTTTGGACATTTCTATAGAATTGTTCTGCACAACCTAAACTAACAAGTAAATGCTTACAAAAGTAAAACACATGTCTTAGTCTAGTTCCTTGTCAAAAGCCTGAGAATTCTGACGTTTAAAAAAATTAACCATTTTCAAAAAATATGGAAAAATGACGTGTCTATTTCCTATTTGGTCTCTACCGCCCTCTTGTGTCCCGGTCGGATTCTTTTTCATTCGGTGAAAAGTGGAAAACAAAATCAGTGAACAAATGAACACAAATACAACTCTGCATATAATAACTGAAACACGAAAACTTAAATTCTAAATAATATTAACAAATTACTTATTTTACTGATGATTACTGATTACTGAACGTATTTTTCAAACTTTAAAAATTTTTAATACAACAAACCGGCAACTGAGAAAGAAGCGGGAAAGCAAGCAGGACGCGTTGACGAAGGATCACGTCTTACGCAAATGCTATAGAATACTTTATTGTCAAATTTTGTGTTGTTTAATAACATCCCAAGGTAACCTTTATACAAATCTATCGTACCTCTATCATCATTATTTCAATGTGACAATACTTGACCAATATTGCTGTCACAATAGTTTAAAACAGTTATTGAAAAGTAAACCTTGGAAAATGTTTTATGGATACATGGTGTATTGCACATTGCATTTGACACTATGTTTTGTTATGGTTGTTTCAGGTACAACATGGACCACATAACTCAATTAAATGCTGAAGCAACAACTCCAACTACCATTAGACGAACAAGAGGAGCGCTAGCAGACTTGTCTCGCCAATTGATTGCAGTTTCTTTGCTTACCACCCCCAATAACCAGATGCCAAGTTCAATGGATACTCCTACCTCATCTCCTGAAGAAATGGTTATAAAACTTAGAGGCCAAAAAAACCCTGTCACTTGGAGCCCATTGTCACTTAACGAAGTTAGAAAACTTTCCCACTATGAAGTAACACCAACTAAAGGTAACAAACTAAAATTACAATTTGTATTTGAACAAAGCTGTATTGTGTAAAAATTACAGATGCAACACCTACACGTGTTATGCTTGGATTAAGATGTAGTCCCAGGAAAAGGCTCCAATTGAATGAAACTGGAGAGACCATATCTATGTCTCCACCTGAAAAAATGAGAAAGGTAGTATTTTAGTCAGTTCATTTTCCTGATTGCTAAGCAGTTGATTTAATTCACTGATTTTGTAATATAATATTGAAAAAAAATATGTTTATTTTTAGCTTTCATCATCATCAAACAGAAAACCAATAAAGTTAGAAGACGATCCTGTGCCATTAGATCTTGTTCTTAATGGATTGTCTCGTTCTCAGCTCATTAGCGTTATTCAGAATCTGGCAACAATAAACGAAGAAGTCAAACAAGTAAGTAATTTTTGTTTCTTATAAATTTCCTGTCAATCACAAAGAACAACTAATTTAATCTTAATTGCAGAAACTAGAGTCTTTACTCCCAGAACCAGACCTGCAACCCATGTTGGATGAACTATCATATTTAAAGAAAAATATTTTTAAATCTTTACCGAATTGTCGATTGTCGTCCAAAACGGATTCCGCCGCTTACAACAAAACATCAGTTCATCTTTCGGCTTTTAAGGTGATAGCGTGCGTTTAAGAAAACAAAAACAGATAATTAATTTAAATATGATTTTAGAAACGTCTCTTGGATTACTGTAAGCAGCTAGTAGAAAGTAGACAATGGAAAAGTGTTGTTGAGTTTACGTTGAATGCTTGGAATCTTGTAAAAGCTACTCCTATATGGGATAACGCACAACATAATTCTGTAAGAAAACAATGTTTCAAATCTCTTAGTACCAATTGCTTGAAAGCTCTGAAGAGCGCTGATGGAGAATTAGAATGGAGGCATGAAATAAAAAAACGGTAAGATTAAATATAAAAATCTATTAATTTATTATTTAGTTCGTCGTTACTTTTATTTTTACAGACTCGAGCGTTTACGAGGTGATAGCGACGATCTCGACATGTGCATTGCCTATCTTGATACAGCTGATGGATAACCTGAATTCGTAATACGTAACTAAGAAACTAACACTGCCTCTATCGCTGATTTTTAGCAGAGAAATGACTAGTAAATACAATTTTTTTTAACGGGAAGAGTGTATTTTCAGTGATATTTTTAACTCAGTCCTTTTGTGGTTATCTTCTTTCTTTTCTTTTCATCTGACCCCTCTTCTGAGGAGGTAAAGTCAGAGGAATTTTGAGAACAATCTTGGAGGCTCCGTTAGATTTATCCTTATCTGTTCGAGCGCCAACCACCCGAATCAAGTTTTCAAGGCTACACAAAAGTTTTTTAAATTAGTTTGGTAGCTAAATAAATAAACAGATCAGGATAACTTACGACTGCACATCGAGTTTCAAACTGGAACTGAAGCTTTCAGCATCAACGCTGCAACTACCTACAGCAAGCGCGAGTGCTAAAAATAATTACATAACAATACAAAAATGAACGGTTATTGTAAATTTACTAAAAACTAAAATTGCATGATCAACCACATACCTATTGCATGGCAAATGATTTTATCTCTACTCATCTTGGATAAGGTCCTAAGAACAACACACACCATAAATTGAAAAGCAAACAGCAAATAGTAATAATAACATACCAGCCTTCTACAAATTTGTCCTTAATACTTTTTCTCACACTGTCCGGGATTGATGTTGGTAGACTTTGATCTAAAAGATCACGGGTAATTGATTTCTTCTTAATTGCAGAACATTTTATGAGACACTCAGTGTATAGAAGTGCTTTCAAACATCGCAATTTTTCTTCTTTGTTGAGGTGACTTGACTTCATTAAGCGGCTGAACTCTTTAGTGAAATAAACAGAAAACTCCTTGAATTTTTCCTGTGTATCAGGATCAGACTCATCAGCCATCAGCTTTAGTGTGATTCCTTCCAAAGCTGTCATGTCATTTTCAGAAACAATGTTTTCAATCTGATACACTTGACTAGGCTGTATAGAATTAATAGAATCCACATTTTAAATAGAGGAAATGTTGGGAAAATTAATGATCCAAGCTTACCAATTTTGTATCTGTATTTCTTGGTGGTAACATTGTTTCATAAGAATCTGAACTTTTGGGAACAACCAATTCACTATCTTGTATAGCTGTACCAATAGCAGCATTTTCTAGATTTGCTTTCACATTTTCAGCTTTCACTGTAAGACGTTCAGCTTGATCATACTAAAAATAACATAAATAACACTTGAATAAAATTTTTAAATATTCAAAAAGAGAAATATCATACCATTCTTTGACCTTTAAGCATACCAAACCTATGGACAAATTGTTTTTCCATATTGGAACTCCCATCATCAATCAAAACAGGGTTAGTAGTGGGGGGATATTGTACAACTGGAGATAATGAAACTTTTGAAATCTCCACTAGCTTAACCTGTGTTATAAGTAAAACATATTAATTTCTTAAATTGAAGTTGTGATTACATCATCAATACCTTGCTTGTCACTCTATTTCTTAATGCAATGTACAACATTTGACTTTCTTTCTGGTTTTGTCCTTTGGTGCCACCCATGTATCGCTGATTGTCAACTTGACAAATGGCAACATATTCATTTTTGAATTCACTGTCTGAATAAATCCCTGATTTTATATTCTTAAGACCCTCAGGTTTCAAAGGAGACTGGCAGTGTGAGAACTGAACTATATAAAAAAAGGAAATTAATTATCGTTTTTCTTTTTAAATTTAACGGATAGATGAGGGAAGTTGAAAGTTCATTGAGATTAAAATACAAATATCTTATCCGACTTTTACTAACTTTGCAAAGGCTCCAACTTCTTTCCTCGGTCAGCTACTCTAATTTCATCAATAACAACAGAAGACATTTCGATCCAATGAATTGACAGTCAATTTTGCAATATGGGAATATGGATGAACGAAACAAGGCACAGAAACGCGATGTGACATGTGACTCATGTGAGTCGAAAAATCGTCTGCTCCTACTACCATGTTGAATGTTGAGCTAAAGCCTAAATGTCAGATCAACACAAACTTTGACCAAGTTTAAAAATACATTTTACCAAACAACTGAATCATTGACTAGCTTCCTAAGTAAATTTTTTAAAAAATTGGAATTGAAACGTAAACAGTAATCAAATGAAATACTCGTGAATATTTTTTTAAAAGGCAACTGTCGATTGGATTGAGCCGCCAATAACGAGAGGTACTGAGGTAGTGTCTGGTAGTGTTTATTCAACCATAATAGACAGACTAGACACGCAAGTGTAAAGCATATCTCTTTTTCCCCCCTAGATTGATTCTGTCTCTACCATCACGGAGATAGCGAATCCAACTGCTTATGCATGCAGCTTATGTGTCTACGGATGAAATAACTCCGGCCGCAGATATTCCATCTGCACCCATGAACACTATTGCTGAATTGACAACAACTTCCGAAGAAATCGCTACAACAACAGAAGTGCCCAGCACGCTATCGGTTTCCACAGGTGATCCCACTTTTACAGTCTGGGCAGTGAATCCCAGTACGGAAGCAACAACTCTGGCTGTGGAAACGTCAATCCTGACCGACCAATTGACTGTAGACACACTGAAAAATTCGATTAATGAAGCGACTACAGCCGGTGAAATTGTTCTGTCGTCAGAACCAACAGCAGCACATGGAGAAACATTGACCTCAATTTCTACAATAAGTAATGCTTATCTTTCCTCAGGAGCTCTCGGACGCTCTGGAAATGATTAAACTGTTGTATGTAACTGTTGCCCCGAAACAAATTAGAGTATTCCGGCTGCTGAACTAACTTCGGTACCTATCGAATCGGTTATGGAAACGACAGTTGTGGCTGTTGAACCTCCTGCAGAAACTCTGTTTACCGATCTTTCCTTTCCAATAGAAACCAAAACTGGTAAAACACTAACCTTTAACTAACAGAACATACTCACATTTATTTAAGATATTTGCGTTAATATCCTTCTTTCTAGTGGGAAAATTAATATGTGCTTAAGACAAATTATAAGCGTTGGCCAAGGCAACAGAGACGCAGCAACAAGTCGCATTAAAATATTAAATACATTAATTGGATTATTATTATTTTGGACATTCAAGCCCTACCGTTTCGCACAACTGTTTCGCATTTTGGGCGTTTCGCTTTCGCAGTTTAAGGACTCCCGGGAAAAAGTGACGGCGCAGCTAGATGATAAGCATCATCTAGCTGAGCGCGACCAGCCAAGATGTAGGCAAATTACGCACTAACTCTGCTAAGGAAAATTTTTTAACCATACCGATGCTTAAAATACAAAACCAATAATAAAACTTCTGTTTGCTGGGCCTTTCTAGATTTTTATTTAGATATTGTTTGAGAACTTGTTTATGAAAAAAAAAAAAAAAATAACACAACCAGTTAAGATGTGGCTCCTATATTGATTCTTGAAACTTTTACACTGCCAAGGAATTTCATCAGCAGACTAACATGTGTACATTATTGGACAATTTTGGGGCTTTAGAAATTTGGAGGTACTTTGACACCAGCCTGATCAGCTAAATACAAGAGTTCTTCACGGTTCAATCTTGTCTTCTCTGTAGCCTTGTGGGCATCCTTGACAATCTTTCGTTCAGCTTCTTCTACTCTCCAAGCAGTTTCAGAAGCCTTCAGAGTATTGTAACGATGAGATCCCCACATGATACCCAGCAACAGGGCTGACCAGCGACCAAACTGAAAAAGATATAAAACAGGAGTTAAAATACAATCTGAAACATCTACTAAAATAGTTTGACTAAGCAAATAATTATTTGGAACTTGGCAATAAGGCAAACTAGAAAATATTTTGCCTCATAACACACAAAGCCTCCAAGTTTTGTCGTCCCCAAGCGAAACTCTTTTAACTAGAATTTTGACGTTAAAGAGAATTATGTAGGGACATGAACTCATATAGTTATTACTAACATGCAGAGCCAACAAGAATTCATCTTAACTCAGGCTCAGGTATTACGCCAAACATGTTTGCCGGACATTTTCAATATTGTGAAAGAATTGACATGCAGCATTAGGCTCTCTTAAGTTAACATGAATTCTGTATTTTACATTATACAATCTACAGAGACGGCTCAATCTTAAAATTCACACAAATCTTAACGAACAATTTTTATTCCTACACATTGAAACTGTTAAAGACAATTACCTTGATCAGGGGAGAGACTTGGACTGGAGCAAGAGCGGCCATATTTATCGTATTTTGCCAAGTAAAGCTTCCTTTTCTACCGGCCAACTGAGCTGAACGTTGTCACATTTGTTTGTTGCATTTGTAACTTTCCAAGTTGCCAGAAGTTTATTTAAATCTTGAAAAACATTTAGACATTCAACTTGTAAAAAATTCAACAACAAAAAATGAATTTTAATGCATAATACAAGGAGTTTCTTCAGTTGAATATTCAAAAACGTAAATACATTCTGACAACGTAGACAATGGCTCCGTTTTTAAATTTATTTTCGGCCAAGGAATTATTTTCGGGTATTTAATAAAATAATTGTGACTTCAATTTGTTCAATGTTATTATTTTGTATTGATATATCACTTCCAATTTCAAACCGGGTGCGGTACGCAAGTACCAGTCGTCATTGGTATGGGACCTATTATGACAATTTACCAGTGACGCATTTAAGCTATCGCCTTGGGGACTTGCGTCCAGCGTCCTGCTACGGAAGGTGTTGGGAAAAGCTTTGACCGAAATTTTCCTTATCGGCGGATACAATTATGTCATACGCATCTACTTCTTTGTAAGATCCCAGAAACTAGTTTAAGAAATTCCAATATTTCATTTCCAATATTTTTTTTGCCTCATTGGATAAAGGAAAATTATTTTATGAAAGTATTTTTTACCTTGAATTTCATTAGTATAATACTTGTTATTTGCAATTCGTCAGGGTCTTTGTAAAGGACAAGGATTCTGTTTTGCACATGTCTTAGGTCTACTGGCCAATGCTAATTCAGTAATTTGGTTTGGTATTTCCGTAGCGGACGCTTTTGAAGAAGAATCCGGTTGACTTGTACTTATTGAAACGCCTAATGAATCGTCGAATAAATTATTTTCTTTCGCCTAATTGGCTTTATGGTTTGCATCACCTGGATAGGATTCCAAAATATTCTGTAACTTCTCCCACGAGTTCATCACTTTTTCTAGTTGATACCATGAAACAGATATGGTTTAAAATTCAAACACGGCCAGAGGTGACTATGAAATGCTTGTCGAATCGAAGGTTTTGTGAAAGGTGTTACTGAAACATTTTGTAAAATACCTGGTTTACGTTGGATTCTTTCAGTAAAATCAGTAAACAATTTAACATTCCTTTTTACTTCCTCCGCGTTCGAAAGAGAAAAGCGGGGATAGCGCGCAGCGATATTATTAGGTGGTTATTACGTTTGAAAAGGGCGGCGTGAGCGTGAGTGTTGCCATATCCCAAAATCTCTTGCTTTTACCTTGGACACAGAACACAGAGGGAGAAAGAGAAAGCAGAGTGATAGAGAGTATGGTGAAGCGACGCTGTAGGAATTCTCCATAAGGCTTCGTCAGATGTTTTCCAGCATTTTCTCAAAGTTCGAGATCACGTGACGAAGTATCGAGATCACGTGATTTTGTTATTTGGGGACGCCCACATAATAGTTTTCATTAATATGCAGTGCTGCCACCACGTGTAGCCTCACTGAACTGCTGTTTTGCTCCGAAAAAAGGGTTATGATAAGCAATTTTTAGTATCGAAGTAAGCAATTGATAGCCTAGTAGTTAGAGAGGCTGATTCATAAAGTAGTTGTCTTTGGATTAAATCTCTACATGTCATAATCCTTTATATAGAATTTTTCCTTTTTTTCTATATTTTTAAAGCGCAATAGATGATATGCCTAGATTCTGTAAAAAATGTGAGTTTTTTCACATTTTTTAAAACAAAATCTGAATTTGTTTTCTTTGGCAAGGACTTAGAAAAAAAAACGTGTTCAAACATGTTTCTGGAAAAATCCGCAAGGCGTCACTAGCGCATATAAGTGAAACAGCTCGGACATGGTGTATTAGTATGGTGGGGGAACTTTTGTTGGAATCGGCTATCTCGAATGAAGCCAGTTTCCGGACAAGAGGCGGAGCTTAGTGCAAAAGTAAAAATTCTTAACAGCCAATTGCAGGGCTGGTCACCTATTGTTGGTGCCCTCTATGAACCAAAATACTAATCTTTTGTAAAATAATTCGTCTGTAAAATCCATATATAATAAAACAACAAGCTTTTGTGGGAGGGGCTTATTCATGTGTCAACAATGTGTCAACACAGGCTCCTCCCCCAAAATGGAACATGCCCAAACATGCCCACCACCAAATGTCGTCGCCGTGATGACGCAATCTTCAACAACCAGCATCACCACCAGATGTCTCGCCGTTATGACGAAATCTTCAAGTACGGTACTGGGCAGATTTCCTACGATAAAATCTATTTCGGGCAGATCGTGCTACAGAAAAGCGAATAGCAAAACAGTCCGACTTTACGCTAGACAAAAGTTCCCCGGATTTGACCGGGGCTCAGTCTCTAGTAGTAGGGGAGACTGGAGTAAAACGGGACGGTTTTTGTTTGCCCCCTATATCTCCCCAACTAATCATTTAATTTCTTTGAAATTTTTTTTTTATGTATTCCCTATTGTAATGTACCCCCCATATTTTTTGTATAATTTTATAATAAACCATTTCCCCATAAAAGACCTTTAAAGTTTACTCAGATTTATGGGAGGAGCCTATTTTTTGGGGTAAGTGAGGACACTGGGGTGGGTGGTGAGGGACGTCCTCCGTTTTCGCCTTAAAATTTATTAATAAAATTGAAAAAAATTGAAAAAGTGTTCCACTGCATAGACTCTTTGAGTTTATAAATGTTTTAATTTGATTATTTTATTAATGAACCTTTTTTCTTATACAAACAAAATTCCTTATGAAGCAGTAGGACATCCTGCGTTGCTAGGTGAGGAAATCGAGCCTCTTAAAAATGCTGTACGCTGATTGGTCCGTAACTGTCCCAAATTAGCCAAAAACAGCTGTCCCGATTTCCCGGTTTAGACACTTTTTTTAAAAAGTTGATACTGTCTAAACTAATTGATCTAAAATTCTAATTTTTGTTTCTAACGATCAAGAAATGATTCAGCTTCATTTCCATACTACATTTACATGCCGTTATCGTTTATTTGTTTCTATAAACATAAAATGGCGGAGACAAAAATTTCTAAAAAAAACCTGTTTTTTTAGTTTTGTCAATAACTCATACAGTTATTGACAAAAATCAACCTTCTTGCCAAAGTAGATTATACAGATTTACATAACATACTAAAAAATTTAAAAGTTTTATTAACATCTACTATTTTTCCCCCCACTGTCCCTTTTGACCCGGTGTCCCGTTTTACTCCAGTCTCCCCTATTTATATTTAACATTTTCGAGGTGAACATCAACCGGTTGTCGCAGTGGTTAGCGTCACGTCCATCCAAATGACATCATTTATTTTTCTTCACGAGTAACCTGAGCCCCGTTCAAATCCGGGGAACTTTGGTCTAGCGTAAAGTCGGACTGTTTTGCTATTCGCTTTCCTGTAGCTTAATCATCTGCCCGTAAAAGATTTTATCTTGGGAAATCTGCCCAGTACCTTACTTGAAGATTGCGTCATAACGGAGATGCTATAGACATCTGGTGGTGATGCTGGTTGTTGCGTCATCACGGCGACGACATCTGGTGGTGATGGGCATGTTTGGGCATGTTCCATTTTGGGGGAGGAGCCTGTGTTGACACAGACACAGAGACTGAGCCCCGTTCAAATCCGGGGAACTTTGGTCTAGCGTTAAGTCAGCTGTTTTGCTATTCGCTTTCCTGTAGCTTAATCATCTGCCCGTAATAAATTTTATCGTGAGAAATCTGCCCAGTGACTACCTTACTTGAAGGTTTTTTCATCACGGCGATGCTATAGACATCTGGTGGTGATGCTGGTTGTTGCGTCATCACGGCGACGACATCTGGTGTTGGGCATGTTTGGGCATGTTCCATTTTCGGGGAGGAGCCTGTGTTGACACATTGTTGACACATGAATAAGCCCCTCCCCCAAAAGCTTGTTCTTTTATTATATATGGATATTTGTTGTCTCTTAATTTTGAAATAATTTAATCTGGAAAAATAATACTTAATTACTGTTATTGACTCATTTTTTACGATTTTATAGCTTTATAAGTACATAAGCAAAGTGCAATCGGACTTAGAAAAATTTCAAACCATTTATAGCTCATAGTTCACCCAATTGTCCACCAGGCAGCGCTGATCATAGGTGACCACTGGCTTCAGCCGAGATAGCCGATTCCAACCATAAGTTCCCCCACCATACTAATACACCATGGCTCGGACGAAGCCTTATGGAGAATTCCTACAGCGTCGCTTCACCACACTCTATCAATCTGGAGAAAGGGTATAGATTTTGGGATATGGCAACACTGGTGGAGGTAGGGCTGTGGCCCGGGCCATGAAAGCCCGGGCCAAAGTTCGGGCTAAAGGGAAAAAAAACCCAACCCGACTCAACCCATCGAGGCATTTTTTTAACGGGGCGGGTGATGGGTCGAACCGCCGGGTCCGCGGGTCAACCCGAGATGTGGCGCCATCTATTGGTCAAATAAAGAATCTCACAGCTAGAAAGTGCCAGAAAGATCTGGAGGGATAGGATAGCTTAAATCCATGCATTGCAGATGCAGAGTTGCAGACATTCGATGTTCAGTCATCACGTTTTAAGTAGACGCTGACACGCGCTAGAGCTTCAAAAGGCAGAACAGATGAAGTGGTGAAGGCAGTATGTCTAAACGTAAATCTACTTCTAATAATGGCGAGCAGTTATCGCGTAAACCTCAAAGTTTGTCTAAATCGAGCAATTCTGCTGGGAAAAAGAGAAGTTTACCAATCAACATTAGCATTGAAAGTGATGATGAGAATGAGATGGATGATGCAGATGCACTTCCTGCAACAAGCACAGAAATAACCAATCAGTCAAGTTCAGCTCCATTGAAAGGTATCAATTAGTCTATCTTTTAATTTGCTGTTTAATGGCTAGAGATCTCCTCAGCATTCCAGCGACAAGCGCAGCTAGCGAGAGGGCCCTTACTGTTGGCAAGGATATTTTTGGCATTTCGAGAATGAGCTTGAAGCCTGAGACCGTTGAAGCCCTAATCTGTCTACGTTCATGGTACAAAGCAGGATTAGGGGGGGGGGGGGGGGTAAAAGAATTCTACGATTTCTTGGAAGAAAACTTTGATACCTTACTTTTCAACTTTTGGAAAACGAAGAAGATTTTTAAAAACAATTTTTTGTATTTGTTCGATAACTACAGTTAATTCGGATTTTTACTTCCAACCACTTACTTCCAAGTTTCTTTTCGTTTCATTGATGTATGTTTGTTTACATCAATTCTCATGTATTAATTTTTTTTTTGGTTCATTTAAAACAGAATAAAAATTCAATTTTTATACGTTAGGAAATTTTGCCATTTATTGATAAACAGACTGAAAAGATGATGAAAAAGTATGATTGACCCGTTAAAAACCCGGGCCGTGACCCATCCTGTTAACATTTTTTGACCCATGGGTTGGCCCGGGCCGAACGCATTTACTCTGTTGGCCCAACCCGCTCCAACCCGTGTTTGAAGAAAAACCCATCTAGGCAACCCATTAAAAAAAAACCCGCCCAATAAGCTCCGGGCCACAGTCCTAGGTGGAGGGGAATCGAGGGAAAAAAAACGGAAAACTTATGATTCGTGTTTTCATATTCAATTTCATTACTGTAAATGAAACTTTAAAAATGTGATCTTATGACCACAAATAGAGCCAATCCAGGTTTTTTTTTAAGAACTTTCCCACCCCATAAAATTATTACGTAGTTTCCGAATAACAGGCCTCCAAAGTAAGCCCATTCCCTACTAGGCCTTTCGGCCGTACGGATACTTTCACAACGCGATAAAAACCACATATCGCGTTGTTGAAAAATTAAAAAAAAAATCACATAAAACCCCACTCTATTAATAATCTTAGAAACAAAATTCATTGAATTCCACCGAGAATTCTATTAATGGGAACGTTATGAAAACGCGTTTTCCCTACTGATCCTCTCAGCCGTACGGATGTTTTTGGTACCCACTGTATGTACATTTTTACATTCAGGAGTGGTTGACTGGTTAACATTAAATCTACCCATGTTTGTGCATAATATAGTGTAGGAAGCAAAATTATTTCTGGGATGACTTTGCCAGCAGTTTTTTAGAAAAACTCGTTATAGAGACAAAAAAAGCAGTGAGTCCGTTAGGCAATAGTTTTTTTTCTTCTCTACTCATCCGAATGGAAGAACGTGTTCCCGGAAACGACGAATTAACAAAAAAAAAAAAAACCGACCACTTGTCCAATATTGCTTTGACCTCATGGACGTCTTCTTCTTCAAAAGATGTAGCAGGTGTATCACGCCCTTTTCACCAAAACAATAAACAATACACTCAATGTATTACTAAACTCACGTCGTTATTAAAGTTACGTCGTTTATTAGCGTGCTTCTACGCTACCTTTAAAGAACTAGAAGACTGCAAACTATCCCCTGTTAAGTAAGTCGACGCCATCCCCGTTTGCCCTATCCAGATATGTTGCCACCCACAATTTCTTGGGGAGGTCAGTGGGACTCTACTCGTTGGCCTAGCAAATACATTGCGTAAATATTGCTCTAGAAGCATAAGCTAACTTTACTCCAATCGTGGCATACATACATACCACAATTGTGAATTAAATAAGAGAGCCAGAGACGAAAGTTATGAGGTACAAAAAAAGGCTTTAAAAAAAATTATGTGTTATAACTTGAATGGGACCAGGACCACCAAGATAAAAACACAAAAGCGAAACGAATTTAATGAAAAACGCGACATTCTGATTTATTAATATGCAAAGTTAAAAAAGTACACTTTACGTTTATCAGCGTGCTTCTACGCTACCTTTAAAGAACTAGAAGACTGCAAGTTATCCCCGTTTGCCCTATCCAGATATGTTGCCACCCACAATTTCTTGGGGAGGTCAGTGGGACTCTACTCGTTGGCCTAGCAAATACATTGCGTAAATACTGCTCTAGAAGCATAAGCTAACTTTACTCCAATTGTGGCATACATACATACCACAATTGTGAATTAAATAAGAGAGCCAGAGACGAAAGTTATGAGGTACAAAAAAGGCTTTAAAAAAATTTATGTGTTATAACTTGAATGGGACCAGGACCACCAAGAAAAAAACACAAAAGCGAAACGAATTTAATGAAAAAACGCGACATTCTGATTTATTAATATGCAAAGTTAAAAAAGTACACTTGCACAAATTACATGCAAACTCATGAAGCATTGTTGCATTATTCTATTTTAATTTTTCTGAGTTGTAAGACCAACAAACAGACAATTACACACATTATGTTGCAGCACACATTATTATTATTCTAACTTGTTTTTCATGCCATGGAATGCAATGCCTTTTATAGAATCTTGGTGTGATAAACCAAATCGACACTTTAACTGACAATGAAAAATTGAATTTTAAGGGGCAGAGGACCATTGAGGGGAAAAAAGAAAAATTGCATCTTCTATCGGACCGCCCTGACGCTGATTATCCTGGGTCGTGTCAAGTGAAGAATCCGGATTCGGATTTTTCATGATGTCTCTCTGATTTGTCGGATTCATGAAAAAGCCTCTACCGGCTCTGCTAGCACGGCTGATCTAATATCCATCTATTCGACGTATGTTTATCCATTCTTCTTCGCATCTATTTTTCGTAAAAAAAATACGACGATACTATGTACTTTTCACGTCTTTCTTCGATATTGCGATCTTGTATGCTTTGTATGAATTTTAACTGTCTAATAGACGTAATATTTCACATAAACTGAATCTACTTTCCCTGGTTACAAATTACGTCCATTAGATGACCACAGTGAACGATAAATGGACGGACCTAGTTTAGACGTCCATTGGATGCAAATATTCGTCTAGTTTTGTTAAAGTTCATTTTAGTATAACAAATGGACGGCTAATGGAGAAACCCCAGAATTAAAGCTAAAATTTTTCTATAAGTTGATAGAACTCATAAAAAGTAGCCGTAATTCACCATGTGAAAATTAGAAATTTCCATAAATTTATGTTTTAAGCTAAGTAACAATAACACAGTAAAATTTAAATGTACCAAAATTTTATTTCTATATTTTGTTATATTTCTTATTTAATCCTATTCCTTATTTAACGTGAATTTAATAAGGTGTTAATTTGTGGTATTTGATAATTTGTTAGTTATAAAGTATGGATCATAAAATTATTTATTATTGATGAGTGTGTGGTCAGTGTATAGAGCGATGGATTGCGATGCGGAAATATCAAGGTGATTCGATACCAGGGAGAGTCAAATCTTTTATATTCGTTGTAAATCTAGCTTACATTTTATGTGTTTCGGACGTCTAAATTACGTCCAGGATATCCTATATACGTTAAAAATCTACGTAGAAAGATGTGACATTAGGACGGACATTCAACGTAGCATGGATGACCAAAATGTATATCCAATCGTCATATATGGATAGCAGGAATACGTTGTTGAGATGCAAGCGTGCTAGCAGGGGGCAATCCGTCATTCCGTCCGAACTAAATTTCCGTGTTAGCTTGTGGGAGACGGATTCTTCACTTGACACGACCCAGGAGAGAATTTAGGAAACGAATTTAATAAAAAAAATAAAAATAAAAAACATTCTTACCTTAATCAAGGGCTGTGGCAATCACAGATGCATTTCTTGCACTCACGGTGACACCCACAGGGACATTCGCATTCACGCAGATTGCATTTCTTCTTTGGAGTGCCTACAAAAACGTTAAAACAAATAAAAACACGAAAACTATCTATATTTACAATTCCTTTCAGCATGGTCACTTATGACTCTAGGCAAACTCTTGATCCGATAGGAGTTTGGGGCTCGGAAGCTTCTTCCGTCTCAGATGTGATGTTTAGTTGAAGTTGAATTTCAATATCAGGGAGGTTTGCTGTGGTTTCATTAGTTTTTTGTTGGATATGTTGGTATAGCGTAAAAAAACACCCCCAGATTGATCCTGCCTGATCTTAGACCTCTTTTGTTGCTACGCTTACGAGATACACAAGAAAAATATTTTATTAGCCACAAAGTAAGCAAGTAAGAACAAAGTAGTTATTATGTAAAATTTATTCTTTTCTGTGGCACAGAATGCCATGCTTTTCATAAAAGGTTGATGTCATTCCTTTATGTCCAGGAATATTCTTCATGAACACACTGTGATTACGTGTCTTTGAATATGCGTCCTCAGCGTACTGACATTAATTTATTTGTAAAAATTAATATTTTCTCATGTAAAAAACAAATTATTCGTAGAAACGGTTTCCAATCGTACTCAAACTCCGAATCCTCAACTTGAGTGGATGGCTCATCTGAAAACCAGACTGAATTCTCTTCGAACATTTCTGGAGCACTATCCAGTTCTTCAATTATCTCTTCCACAGGGACTTAAATGGATGTGATCTCGTCCATGAAATCGAAGGACGATAGAGCAAGTTTTCTGATCCATGTTTGACTTAAAGACATGTCCCATCCATCGATGGTTTTTTCATTCCTTGTCGATTTCAACACTGATTTGATTAGCTTAGGGTCTGCAGACTTGTTGATGACCTTAGCAGAGGAAATTGTTTCAGGATTATTTATCCTGGAGGTGGATCTAGGCTGGATAAATATGAATTCATGTCATTGATGGTTGCAGTATAACTAAAGATTTTCATCCTTGCATCAGACATGTTCTGCCAGTGATAGGTAGAGACTAGATTGATAGAAACACCATTGTAGCTGAATCTGATGTCTTTAGACTCCATCCATGATGTCGAAAAGTTCATCTGATTCTTGATTCAAGTAAAGCGGACATCCGAGGATAGACAAAGCTGACATCAAGATGAGGGTACACGCACGTAAAATAAAAATTTTTGGTTTTTACCTAGCCTAGAGTAATTTTTCACGATGGTCATTTTTTCGAGAGGTTTTTTACCTCGAAAAAATTTATTTCGCGAGATATTTAAGTGCAAAGTTGTATTAGGCTTCTCCTTTCCAAATTTGGCTGTTCAGCCATCTTTGGTGGGAGGAGCCTAATTAAGGCCCCAAACAATGCAGACGAACAGCTGTTGAGTAAGTTTTAGCTGTTACTTTAATAATCGATCGATAGAATATCGATCAACATCTCGATTTTCTCGATAAAAAACTTGCGCTATCGCAAGAACGTAAGTTTCGCTAAAAAGGCGCAAGTTTCGATCTTGCGATAGCGCAAGTTTTTTATATTCAACTACGTTCGTCAGTTTTATTGCTCAAATTAGCGAAGATTTATATGGTTTTTATTCGCAAAAATAAAGGCGAAAGCTCTTCGGGTAAGATAGTTTGCGCGGGTTGCGTTTTTAAAATTTTTGGGGTTTCGCGCATCTGCGCAAGTTGCGCAGATGCGCAGATGCGCTTATACGTAACTTACGGCGAAAGCTAAGGTCAAAAATAATTTCAACATTTACTTTTGATATTTCTTGGAAGCGAACATACGATCTTTTGGTCACTGTGCAAGAGCTCTACCACTGAGCTACCACGACATATATCAATCACGATTTATTCAAAACAGTTTAAAAACTAGGCTTCTGATAGAACAAAACTTACGTTCTTGTAGGTGCGTAAGTTTTTTTATTTAACTACTTTCACTGGTTTTATTGCGCATATTGGTGAAAGTTTGTATGGCGATCATACATTCGCAAAAATCGAGGCGAAAGATGTTCGATTAAGAAAGTTTGCGCAGGTTGCGTTTGTGAAAAAGGATAGCTAAGGTTTCACAGAAAGCGCAACTTGTGGTGACAGTTGCAACGGAACAATAGGGCGCATTTAATATAATAGATAAATAAACAATAAGTGTATAACTCCGTAGCTCAATGGTAGAGTACCGGGGTGGATATCAATAGATATGTGGGTCGATCCCCACAGCAGTCTTAACTGTTTAAATGGTTCATAACATTGCAATGGGAATAACAAATACTTCTCCATTGTATAATGCTTTAATTAGCTATAACCGAATTTTATTTCACTTAATCATCAAATAATCCCAATAATTATAAAATTGGCAACAAGGTTGGGAGTTCAGACGACGGAAATTGTTGTTTTTGTATTTTTTCGATTATTTTGGTGTATTTTTCATCCATGGCATCAGTTGAAACATTCTGGGAAGCTGGGCACAAGATAACTGGACATGACGTTGACGGAAGCCTAAGTCTAGGTTATCGTCGATTTCGAGCGTTTTTTGGAACGTCGCCCTTAGTGTGTGTTGTTGCTTGGGACATCATGTCTATAGCTCGTCCAAGAACCTCAAGACCAGAGCATCTGTTATGGGCTTTGCTGCTGTTAAAACGATATAGTGTTGAGGATGTTAATGCGGCTTTAACCGGCGTTAGTGAGAAAACCTTTCGAAAGTGGTCTCACATATTCATCAACCTTCTTGCAGACATGCCCGTTGTAGGTGAAACATGTCATATTCAAATTTTTTATCAGTTTATACATTTTCTTCAATTCTTTTCAATTAACAGCTTTGCTGGGAAGATCGTTTCCGAAGCGCTCCAAGAGACGCATCTACTTTTATTTCTCTTGATGGAACCGATTTTAAAATCATGGAACCATCAGACTTTGATCCAAAATGGTGGTCCCACAAATTCAATGGCCCCGGTTTGCGATATGAGGTTGGCATTTGCATACGCACCGGGGATATTGTTTGGGCTCACGGAGGACTTCCGTGCGGCGAATGGCCGGATCTTCGGCTTGCTCGAAATGCAATTATTGCAGCCCTTCAACCAGGAGAAAAAATTATAGCCGATCGTGGTTACAATGACCAAAATTTTTTTGACGTTCCTAATGGAAATGCAGATTTGCAAAAAAAACAAATATTGGCGAGACATGAAACTGTTAACAAACGAATCAAACAGTTTTGCTGCCTGAATTTCAGATTTCGCCATTATTTACATTTACATCCTCGATTTTTCCACGCTGTTGTCAATTTAACTCAGCTGATGAACCAAAATGGCGAACCCTTGTATTCAGTTAATTTTTAAATTGCAATAACAAATCATCAATACCGATTTCAGGGTGTAATTTGTTTATTTCATAGTTTATTTTGGTTCTTCATTTATAATTCATAACTGCAAATGTTAAGCTTATTGCGCTATTTACCACAGCTCCCTGCAACGCTTTGAAATCTCTTTTTTGGAACGGTATCAAATCCTAAAGCGCTCTAGCTGCTACATGGCGTGTCAATGACACGGGGTTTTCCGAATTTTCTCTGGATATCTTTCAGGCAGCTCTCATACAGCCTTGGGCGCAACAAACACTCGCCCAGCTGCATCTGAAAATCCGTAGACAGACATCTATGTAGGAACGCCTGTCTCTCCCAGTCATCCTGGCAGCAACCATCGACTTGTGCCACAAACGTCTAGATAAATATCGGCCATTTTAGGAGAATTTTGTTGAATTTTTTTAGCTCGATCTTCAGCAGCTGTGATTTTGACCTAAAACTCGGGATGACCGTATTTCCATGTCTTTCGATGTTAAAAATCCATCCGTCTAGGCTATTTAAGTTGTTACTCGATCCTACACCACCTCTTGCTTTTCCGCTCGGTTGAGGCGCTGGCCCGCCAACTCCGCCTAAGTGAGAATCCACATATGACGAGGCCAACGTGGAGCTCGCATGATGCGGTGGGTGGCTGTCGGCCCATTTTGAACCAAATTAAGGCGGAATCGGATTTAAACTGTGCGGTCGGCCATGAAGTGGCGCACTTTAAAACGTATTTGCCGTTACTTATCACGTCAGTGGCTGCGAACTGTTAGCTGAAAGCAACAAGGTTACCGGATATCTCCAACCGGTTGAATAACTTTAGCTTGGGACGGACGGAAATGCGCTGGAATTTTTCTCAGACGTGATTGCCGTTGACACATACGACTGAGGCGGAGGTGGCACTTTAGGCTTTTCGAGATGAAGGCAGGAGCGGTAACTTGCTGTTGCTGCTGTGAAGATTCAAATCCTGCTTGTGCCGCCGCTGAATGAGGTGCTGCATTGTTTACATTCAAACTGGCGTCTAAACTACTTCTGGTGGCCTTCGAGCTTAAAATCCCAGAACGCACCGGCCCGTTGGATGATTCCGCACTACCGGGTGTAAGGTTCGTGATAAAATCTTTATAACCTGCCAACGGACCTTTTCCCGAAGCGGGTCTGGCGTCCACTTACGGCTGCCTAGGAAAAACTGCCTAGGAAAAACTGTCGAGTCGTAAACGCTGGAGTGGCAATTTGTGCAGCAGAAAATACTGCCGATTCCACGGGTGTTATTGATATTGTACTTCGCCTATCTCCATCCAACTTCTGTACAAGAATCTGGCTTCCTAGCTGATGACCTTCGAGTTCATTCATTAACCGAAGCTGGACGCGTTCCACCTCAACCTTTAACTCTTCTTTCAGCTTTTCTTCGTTTAAGCGCCTGATTCTTTCCTCTTCGATTTCTCTCAACCGCACTTCTTCCTAGGGCTGCTTCATCCACAAACCGGAGCTCTGTCTCAGCCACTTTCCGCACCTTCTAATGAATTTTACTTTCCACCGACCGTTTGGAACTTCTTGAACCCGACTTGCTTGGCTTGGCCACGAGCATCTTGCGATGAAAATCGTTGTCGAATTCTTCTTTCGTCGCACACGCTGCCAGAACTTCATTGTGACACAGCTCAACGTTCTCAAACTCTCACACAAAAGAAGATAAGTAATCCCGCTCCTCAGCCTAAAACTCCTCTCCTGGACTAAGCCTTGTCTGTTCCTTTCTGTCGAACGAGCTTCCTTTTCTCCACACTCTTAGACACCGCGAATGTCGGCTGCTCAGGTTCCGACCCACTAAGAGTTTATTCTTCAATGACTAGAAGCTGAGTGGCATCCATGTTGTCGGGGGTGGCCGTGATGTCCTTTACCGTTGGGACGCTGAAAAAAAATGCAGGCCAGAAGACTTGATACGTCTTGATGCGAATTGAACGGATTTTTTATTTGAAGCTGAGAGAGTCATAAGATACACAAGATAACAGGAATGCAACGAGTTAATGAATGCACACGTAGCGATGTTAACGGCTTTCTTGGTCTTGATAAACGGGCGCCTCCGACGAATCCGGAGTGGTAGCGCTCTCTGTGGCTAAAAACTTAACCACTCTCTTCACTTGGCGGGGCAGAACAGAAGCGTCCCTTAAGAACACGAAAGACTGATTTAAGGACCAAGCAGAAAAGAAAATCACTTGTCGGGAGTTGACGATGGGCTGGTTGCAACTGGCTGCACTGGTAAGCAGATACTGAGCTGAGTGAAATCTGTAATCGGGTCGGAGAGAGAAGACATCACCAGCACTAAAAGAGGGGAAAACAGAGACTAAGGAGGCAAGAGCCTCTTTTTTGGGCACATCCAGATAGTGCCAGAAGTGGGATCATCACACACGTAATCACATTACTTTTTCGACAAGCAAAAATATGTTTGTTTTTTGCTCACAAGGTACGATAAACAAAGAGTACAATGGAGTAAGCCATATTTGTATTGGGCATAGTCAGTAAAAGAGTAGGGATAAAGTACCGTGACAAACGGTGAATTGCAACAAAAAATAATGGTTAATAACGCGGTCGGGAGCTAAAGTACCAGCGGCCAGTATTGGCGTCGATGGGCGGCGTCGTCGTTGCGTTGGTTGTTGTCGCGTTCACGGAGAGGAGTGATGATGTTGTTGTGGTAGTCAGGGTGAGCGTCTAGTCATTACAACTTGTCGTATAGCTGAGTCTAAATCAAGAGAAAGTGTAGACACTTTTACAACTTTATGACACAAATTTTGCCATTTTCTTTATTATTGCAATGAAACAAACAAACGGGACTAGTTGGCTGGTGAAAATTGCAAATGAAACATTCGGGGATACCTTTTCATCGTAACCATCAATTTCCAAAAGGAAATGTGATCGCAAAACCTAACGGCCATCAATGAATGAGACCTTGGAATTTATCCCACCCAGGTGTAAATTTTCCATTGATAAATGAATGGGTCAAGGATGGGAATTCAGAGCTATACTATGCCAATTGCTACAGTTGAAATTTAAGATTGACGAGAGGGCGGTTAAACAAACCAAACAAAATCAGAGTTTTGTACTGGGGTTACCTAAACTGCAGCCTGAGATACAGCAGGTTTAGAAATATTCTGCTGCTGCATACCAAAATATCAGAAAGCCTTAAATGTCTTAAAATATAAATATAAAAGCCTTAAAACTGATCCAGTCCGGGTGAGAGTTAAGGGACACAATCTGGAGGCGTTTTTTTTTTGGTGGGATGACAAAACAACCTTCCTCATTCAATCACAACAAGTTACTCAACAATGCAGTTCACCATCGTCACCTTGTCAAACCAAATATGTCTCGTATGCTGCGGTGAAATTACAAAGCTCGATACGCCTAGTCGCTGATGACGAATCAGCTAGCCATGGCGAGAAATTCTCGATGAACGATTCAACCAAAAACTCTCGAGAAGAGCTTAAATTTATGGCTCTGTCTCGAGTCGACTACCTGTGACCTGCCAAGGAATACAAACTTTCTCTTCCTCCACTTTTCTTTTCTTCCACTTAAGTGAGTAACACAGGAAATAACTTATGGAGTTCTAAACTAAAATATTTCAATATTCTAATAAATATTCTCATTTTAAATATATTAAAATATTCCAAATAAAAATTTATAATAAATGGAAACTTTTGAACCCCTTCCTTTGGCTCGTGCAAATGGTCTTCAGAACAAGCGAGAAACGCGAGTAGCACACAACACTATTTCCGGTTACATTTTTATTCAATTAAACCTTTCACATCCCTTGATGGAAGTGTCACATCCGATTGTGTAGGGTACAATTTTATTTTATTCTTAGAAATAGTTTTAATGTGTAATATGTGAAATTTTATTAGTTAAAAAATGGTTATTCCCGACGTTGAGCTTAACCCTGCAATGACCGTTGTTGGCGATTCTTACCACGCGAGAAAAATTCGATCTTTCCTGGCCTACTGGCCTTTAATTTCCCGTTTTATTGAAGAATGCAACTTAAATAGAGAAATTCAACGATCTTTGAAGACTATTTATCCCACGTTGCGTACTGGAGTTGAATACCGCATTAATAATGAGGTCTCAAAGAATTTCATCTACTTTACAATTTGTTTTTTAATGACCAGGAGCTCAATAACTTACCTTACCTTAATTAGTTACCATTTACCTACCTAATTAGGAAACACCATTGCCTGTTCCTGGATGGGGTCGGAAATAATTTGAAGCAATTTTGGATATGATGCCCATATGACCAAGGGTAAGGGCAAGAAGACAACGATTCAAAGAAAGACAAGTAAAGCAAAAAGACTACATAACAATCTCCGAAGACACTTGAGAAGACAGAAAAAGAAGGGAAATCCCCACCTCGTTACTTGCAGTTAAAGATTCAAACCCTTTATATTCTTATTTATATTCTAATTTCTATCTATCTAATTCCCTTTCTAACTATGCAAATCTAAACTGGATAATATCTAGATAATATACTATCTAGATAATATACACGATCGACGAATGCAGGGCTGCCCAGGCCATCTCCGATGACGATGGGAGGAATGTAGAAGAAACCAGATTTCGAGGATTCTGCGTATCCTTCCATGAGCCCCCGTCCAAAACAGCCTCATAATACAGAGCCTGTTTCACAAAAGATACAAGTTTGCCTCCGGAAAAACCTTTCCCTAATATAGTACCGGCTTGGAGTATAGGATGAACTACATTGTCACTCATTAGCCCTGGTTCTTGATTCTGGAAATTACTTAAAGTTAACTTTTAAAGTAATAAATAATTATTGGAAATTATCTTCATGGGAAATGCCCATCGTTGGGCCTGGATAGGGAGGGCGCCTTATTAATGGCAATATGAGAGGAGATCGATCGCAACCGAGAGCTGGTCATCCGAGGTGAGTCCCGTGGTAGCCCGGTGTCCCAAGATAGAGTGAATAGACGGCAACGACTTCGTCTTCAGCGAAAATTGTGGCAAGTCAGACTTGGGAAGGGGGAGGGGGTGGTAAGGGACAGAGAGGTATGATATTTGGTTAAATCTATCAGATATGACACATTCATGGAATTAAAAGAGAACCTCTCAAGATGACGGTGCTATCTGGAATGAAAAATTCCTGGTTTGCCTTTGGTGGCCCTTTATCAGAAATATACACGCATCACTAAACACAAACAATCAAAGCACACATATCAGAGTTGTCACATCGTATTTCCTAGACATTTCAATGATAATCCTTGTCAAATTAGCTTTAAAACGCGTGTTTCATAGCTCTCCAGAGCTAGGGACTTTTGCCTATGGTTTTGAGACACCATCTTATGTCTGCTTCCAACGTCTGGTCTAAAGACACAAGTAACTGATTTGTAGGACGAGTCAGTTCACGAACTATTGCTGCAGTTGATATTTGCTTGCCGTTAAAATTGGATTGTGTTTTACGATACGATTTTCTGTTTCAATTACTCTGTTTCCGGTATGGCTTGAAGTTGTAATTAAAACTGAAATAATGTTAGTCATCAACATTGAATCGGGAGCGAACGCAAAATTGCTCTTTCAGAACAGAATGATCGGCAGTATCAAAGGAAGCACTCTGGTCCAGAAGAGCGAGGATAACAGTTTCATCCCTTTCATTAGGAGAGACGTTGACTACCTTATAAAGGATAGGGGAAAAGGAGTTTCAGTTGAGTAATCTGGTCTGTTGGCAGCCTGAAATGCCAATGAAAATTCCCAAGCAATCATACAGTTATTCAACAGCACCCCACTTCATGAGTTTGGAAAGTTAAGAAAGGTCTGAAACAAGCTTAAAGTTTGATAGTTTATCTGCATGTCTCCCACAGAAAGGATGTAAGTACTTGCTATGTTAGAAGCTGCTTGAGAACAGAGCCAGACTACGCTGAATCAAGACCAGCCCCAACGTTTTAGATCTTCTTCATACAGTAGCTTCCAGATTCTGCAAGATATTTTTTCTAGTCTGCTAGCTGATCTTATAGCTGATTCAGTAAATCAGTTATCAGTCTTCTTAGGGTATCAAACGTTTGGATTGGAATCTCTATCGATAGTAAGCTTCTTTACATTCCAACGTTGAGTTCAAGGGGGTTGCAGGCCAAAATGTACACATATTGGCTTTTTCATCTGTGCATGCTCTTAAGGCAAAGCGGTTATAATAGCCAGTAATGTCATTACTAGGATCTGGTCAATTTCATGAATTTCATCAGAGGATAGAGGAAGTTCCATTAGGTGGGAAGACTGCCAGTATTCAATCCAATAAAAATAATAGGAATTTAGAAACAACAGAAGACATATCTGTGGATAAATAACCTCCTGCCATACCCGGGTTAATGATTCATTTGGCCGTTGGCAACTTAAGTTATAATTTTCGACGGTCACTTCCTGCCACCTTCAATGAAATAGTCCTCAACCTTTTTTTCTTTTATTTTATGCAATGAAAAGCCTTTGTTCAAACTAGTCCGAGTATTAGCTAGAAATGTTACTTTCTAATATTTTTAAAACTGGACTTTAATTAAACCTTTTGGAGTTTCCACTGTCTAATCATTTCATAAGACCACAATTAATAATAATAATAATTTTATAAAGTTCTGAATAGGGATTTAAGGATAGCATTAATACGCGTCCATTTTGGTGCCCACTTAATTTGTATGTTTTCTGCCTACCACTGTTGGTTTGGCTTCTTCTTGGTGAGGCCCAATGCGTTCTGTTTTTTGTTTTATTACATTTTCTTGTTCCCAAGGCAAGAAGATTCTGTATTCGGCAAGAAGATTCTGTTTGTGGCGGGTAAAGATCGTCATAGCCTGAAGTTGTAATTCTATTAAGTAAGAGTAAATTTGGGTCAGGGCATTGAATTTTAGTGGCTGTTCAGTGAGGGATGGTCGCACTGTGTGTTATTGTTGTTTCCAATAATGGCATTTTCTATATCTAAGATTTGGGCGTTTAGTATGCCTGGTTGTTGCACGGTCTGAGAAGACTTTTCTATTGATAATCTATGGATGCATGATTCGCTTTTCATAATAATAATCATTGGGTGCTGAGAGGTTCACCCTGTAACTCATTTAGCTGGTTTTGTAATTGTGCAAAACGATCCTCACGAGCACTTACTGTGTAGACAGCAGTGTCAGTTTTGTATTCAGAGGGTCGATGGACCTTTTTTCTTCTCCTGAAGTGGTGCATGTACATAAAATTAACACAAATATTTAAAATCGCTATTACTTCTGTAATTAATGCCTGAAATATTATTAGTAAAATTCTGATGGTGGGAGGAGAGAAAAATAATATATCTGATCAATTTTATTAAAGCAAGTAAAAATATTACTATTGCAAAAGCCCATGAGTTATGTAACTGCTTTATTCAATTTATACTCGAAACCAGGTACTACAACTAGAATAAAACACTTCAGACTTGTTTGTATCTCCCTATAGGAACTGGATTATTTTACATAGCTTAGAAAGCGGGTCATATTTGTTAAGAAGTGGCGAACGTTTTTTTACTGTTTCCTTGTCCAGTGACTTTTCAAGTTTCTACCAAATCTCCTACACGTATTAAAATATTACATCAGTTCTGTTAAATGAAAAGAAAACAATATTTAAAATAGCAACTAAAACACAGAACAAACAAATAAGCCTATAAAAGCAACACTTATTTGGCGTATACGTCCCAAGTCCAACAGTATGTAGTTGTCCATTGTATTAAGTTATCCGTTGTTTTAAAGGAAATTTGTTTGTGTTTGAACACCAGATAAAAAGGCGAATCAATTAAAAAAAAGAAGAGAAGGAAAATTGAAATTATGGTATAAAATTTTTCTTGAATTGGCTTGGAAGAATTTGGTCGGACAACCACAACTTAGCGTTGCTTTTCGCGAGTATTTATTTTTATTTTAATGTGTTATTCCACTAGTGGAACACAATTAATAGTCTTCATTAATTGGCACGTAGTAGTATGCAACTTGAAAGATTTTATTGAGATCGGTCCTAGACACAATCGAATGATACATCAGGAGAAGAGTGTTGTCAGGATGTGGTCACCGTTGTTCTTCATGGGAAATACCAGATCTTTTTTGACAATTTTTAACAATGAGATAATTTCAGTGTGTCCAAAGCGTAAATGCCATACAGCAATAATATGGCAGTCAGGCTGTAATACCCGGTTGCAGAAGCGTCCAAGCGTACTGAAAAGAAAATTATTGTTTGATTTTAAGATATAAAAACTTTAGTCTTTTTTCCTGTATTTTTTCTATTGTTTCCTGCTCATTTGTGATGGAAGATTACGCTCAAACCTAAAAATTGGATTCGTAATTCAAAAAGTGATTAAAATTATTTTAGTTTAGTTTTTATTACTGTAAATTCCAATGGCTTTTACCAATTTGAAAAGACTTTCCCATACGTTGGGCTCTTCAGCAACATATTGTGGTTCAAAATCTTCATTTGGAAAAAACGATGAAATCATCTGTTTGCATTCCGTTATTTAATTATATTGAAAAGATTTTAATATAATTCAGTGCAATTCTCAATGTTGCTGTTTGTTTTTACATGCTGAATAAACATTGACAAGAATTGTAGTGGCCAAATCGTATTGCTGATCAAGGTAAGCTTACTATTAGTAACATTACTGCAATTGAGCCCTGTTGCGTTGGAAGCGATTCTTATAAAAGGAAAAGGAGCATCCAAACGGCTTCACCGTGGGGAATACCTCCTAAGAGATATTATAGAATTGCAGGGTTTTCTTTCCGACAAGATTAATAGTGAAAGTCACTGAGTGGTTCAGAAAGTTTCACAGTAAAAAATCCATTGAAAGTATCATTACAGTCAATACCTGCATCCCGAGCCCAGACGCTGATTTCAGGAAGTGCTTCCGATAATAAAGGCAGAGAATAATCGATTAATAAAACACTGACGGGAAATAAAACCATAATACCACCACTATTCAATGAAGCAGAAGTTCTGACCGTTGCAGAAGCAGCAGCAGGTACCGTAAGAAGGTAGGTGGAACAAGAGGATTATGGTGAAACCGTGCCAACTCAACAAATCGGTTGCACGACAAATCACCGATTTCATGGAAATTTTATTGAGCCGCTTAGAAGTTTTGTTTGTTTTAATTTCCATTTTCCCTTTTTTCCTTGAGCCATTTTGAATCCGTAAATTTATTTTTCACGGAAGATGATATCTAGCTCTTATTCTTTCAATTGTACATAAAGTTTTCAATGATTGGCCAAATTACTTCAGATTCCTGTTGAAAAATCTAAAAAAACTGTTAAACTAGAGATTTTTGAGATATTGAGACATTTTCAATTGTTAAAAGTTCAGGCATTCACAAAAAGCAATTTTGCGTTGTGACGAACAACGCCGATAATGTAATACAAATATCAGGTATTTTTTTTGCGTCTTATATGAGTTAACCATCGCGAACTAATGGTATAACGCAAAGATAAACCAACTTGCTGGTCCATCTTCAACTTTTTCGAATGATTACAGGTTTTCGATGATTTTAGCTCTTTCGGATGATCAGCTTTTTTCATACAATACTACGCAACTGCAACCTTTGTGTGGACGTAATATGGAAAGTGAAAAATTGTTAAATGATGGCTATAAAATGGATAAAAAAGTTTAAAAAGTATATAAAATTTATTGATATACAAATAAATTTTCATCGCAATTGACACTACCAGAAACGCAAGAAACGGATTGGCAACATCGTCTACAATATTGGTGTTCAATATTGTACCTCGTTCAAAAATTCAAAAAAATCACCAAGTTTACTGTCGATTATTCTGATGTCCGTACTCTACCAAAAGGGATTTATGCCCACCTTCTCCCTGACGGCAAAAATCGCGCGAGGTTGCAGATTTAATCGTAAAAACTGTTGCTGAAGCTGTTGCTTTCAGTTGCTTACGTGCGTAGGCAGCTATATTTGAATTACTGCTAAAAATGAGGATCATGAAAAATTATTCTTTTTTGACGTATCATATTTTCATGAGATACCTCGGTTCAGATATTTCCAACACCGCCAAGTAGTCATAGTAAATATAATCTTTATTTTTCATGATCACACTCGTTTAAAGTGTGCATCCCACAACGGAAAGCGCAAATCCTTACAAAATATTCAGAAAGTCATTCAAAGAAAACATAATTTGTGATTCATTTGTAATGACATTTTTTTCACCGACTATGGATTCGGTTTCAGCTGTTTTTCTTAATTGGCATACATTTTCCCATTCCTGAAACTTGCGAATTCACTGTCAGCAGAACCAGACCAAAACTCTAAATTTGTCCAGGAAAGTAAAAGCTGGGATCAAATGTGGAATAGGATATTGAAAAAGCTCTCATAATAAATCCATTAAAAACAACTGTGAGTGCCTATAAAGTTGCTTTTTCTAAGTTCTTTTGGTGGTGAGATTGCTTCAATTTCATATTTAATAGATTCAGTTACATACTTCTAAATTGTTTGAATTGACAACGAATCTTCAACCTGAATTTGACAATAGGAAAGAGGTTGAAAAGAGGATACTAAACTGCTCCAACGAAACATACTGGAATCGAACCTGAAATAGAAGGAACATTTTTCTCGGAGCTACGACGTCCACTTTAAGATAGGGGTGTAGAAGATTACTGATAAAGTTTGAAAGGACGATTACTCTAACAAACTTTTCGAGGAAATTACCCATGCCATCCCGTATAGTTTTTTTTTAGATATCCTCGATTTTTTTTTCGTTAAACGCCGTATTTTTTGTTCATAGCAATAGGACTCCCCAGAGCATGTAAAATAGCTTCTGACGTGCTATCTGGAAAATTAGACAAGGAAAGTGCTCCCAGTGGCGCATCAGGCACTTACAGTTTTCAACATTTTTTCTTTGGATCTTAAGATATTGAGATCATCGTGACCAAGACGGCTGAAAAATAACTTTTCCGAAGAATTATTATCAGATGATTTACCTTGATGTTTGTTGGGGAACACACTTTTGGAGCCGTGGGGTAGCTTTCCACATCCAATAGCGTTGCATCTGATCGACCTCCTGCATGATGGTTGATTCCAAAAAGCTGTCTCATGCATTTTAAGCAGCATTTGTTCTTCGTTCATTGTTCTTCTGCTTGTTTTGTCATTTCTTAGGGAGCTTCAGAAGGGGTTAGAAGAGGAAGGTTGCGAATAAATAAGCTTTTCTGCGCCTACGACTTCGTCAATCCACTAACCAAAGTCAGCTAAACCAGGATTCTTGGCCTTATATTTTGAGCATGCCTTTCCTATTCTCTGAGTAGATCATAAAAAACAGCGCTTTCCAACTGGCTCGATGTTTAAGTACATCACGTGTCTTCGCCAGCACTACAAGATACAGCGTCAAGGACCAAAGACGCGAAAGTGGTCAATCCTTTTTAAATCACGTTTCTGGATGAAATAAAATGAAGAATCCGTGGACAGCTCTTGAATATAGTCGTGGACGATAACCTGCGACGTACTATTTTTTTCTGTAGTTCCTCTAGCTTAGTCGAATAATTCAGCTGAAGCAAAGAACAGGTTTGCAACCTGTTTTCTGATTTCTGGACCCATATGATCTCTAATCATTTCTAGTGAGTCAGACATAAGGATTTCGTTGACTAGTGCGTTAAAAGCCAACCTGAAATCTGTCCACGTTCTCAATTCTCAATTGAATGGTTTTGATTTTTTTTGTGTTCATAAAGATTGAGGTGGCTCGTCCTGTTCATATATTATTGTTGGAAATCTTTTCGGGTCGAAGCTAATTGGTTCTCCCTTTCGCTGGTATACAATTTCCTTAGGCAAGTTTCCATGGGCAAGTCTAACCTCGTCACGCATGACCCTTTTCTCTATTTCACTCTTCTTATCTTCAATCTCAGGTTTCTGTGCTCTCTTTGAAAATAAAGGTCCAATCTTCTCTTTTTTGATCTGATGGAGGGATTTTCATGCGGTTTAATTCTATTCAAGGTTTCAAATAATTTTTAACCTTTGCCTTACTTGTTTGCAATACTTCCACCTCCAGCCCTCCCCACGATGACAAGTGTCATTTCTCCTGCCGAAAGGTTTTTAACTATTTCCATTTTCTAACATTTTTCTATGAACGTAGAGATTCGCTGCAAACAATTTCCTCTCAAGCAACTGTTTTATACAATTAACTTGTTTCGTATTAGTATGGTGCTAAGCGGTTGTACGTTAAAGTGTGAAGATTTTTCATAATGCACTACTTTTTTAAGGTTAACGTTAAGTATTCTTCCACGGTAATTTTATCACCAAAGAAACGTCGAATTTAATGTCTTTTGGAGGTGGAAAGACGATTACGACTACCATAACAGCCTGTGAATTCGTTACTATACTGGAAGCCATGTTATTAAGTTCCCTGATGAATCGATACTAAATTTACGTCATAATATCGGTACCCAGAAGGCCAAAGCAACGAAGACCGTTGTTTATTTATGGATGCTTTTATTGGGCGCAATAACTGTGCTTCCCGAAAAAACAAGAGGGCCCAGTGCGTTCAAATACTTTTCAGAATTCAAGAAACCATCAATTGGTAAATAGCTCTTGGACAGTCGGCAGAAACAGAAGCGAAGGCGAGAACGGACCTCAAGCACGACTTTGATTACCTTATAATAATTTTGATTTGATTCCTGATCAGACAAATTATTTGTGTGATTTTTCAAGGTATACACTTTTAACATTTACCTCTTAGGTTGCTGCCCATATGGCAGACCCATATGCCTCCATGATTTTCTAGGTAACATCATAAGTCCCATTTAAAAATAACCCTAGTATAGACATCGTCGGGGACAACTAAAACAGTCATAAAATTTCGCACGGATCGTGGACAGAAGAATCTCGATGAAAAGACTGTTTACCAAACCTTTTAGCACGATACTACTGGTTTTGAGTATAAATTCAATAATGCAATTGTGCATAACTTATGGGCTTTTGTAGTGGTAATATTTTACTTCCTAAGATAAATTGGTTCTCTCCCCCACCCTTAGAATTTTTGAAAAATATTAAGTAAAAATGTTTGAAAACTATGAAGTAAAATTTTTTTGAAAAATTGAAAGTGTGAATTACAGAAGTGATATCGATTTTAAAATTTGTGGGTTTGGTTTGTACACGGACACTTCTTAAGGCCACCAAAAGAACGTCCCATGACGCTCAGGTTCTCTAATTCAAAACCCACACAGTTGTCCACGCGATAAGCACTCGTCGTGCGCAATTACAAAACCAGCTAAAAAAACACTGTATTTTCAACTGGGAACTCTCATCACCCCAAAAATATGAAAAGTGGCCATACAACTACAGATTATCAATAGAAAACTCTTTTCCGACAGTACAACATCTAGGCATACTAAAGGCCAAAATCTTTTGCATAGAAAATGGTATAATTGAAAACAAAAAAAAACAGCGGAAATTGAAGCAACTAAAATACAAAGCCTAGCCTTAATTTACTGTTGACAAATAGAAGAACAAATTGAAGCCATGATGATCCTTAATCGCCGCAAACAGAATCTCCTTGCCGAATGAATCACTGAAAACCAGACAACATGAAAAAGATGGCAACAGAACGCATTGAGGCCTCAGGTATACAAAAAGAAGCCTTACCTATAGCGACAGGCAGAATACTAAACCGATAATATTGGAAATAAAATGGACGCTCATGAATACCTGCCTTAAATCCGTATATATGTAATATCAACTCATATCATATCTTTTTGGGCCTGGCATGATAAGAGCGGAACAGACCAGAAAAGAAGAAGTTATTTTTTTACTGTCCGCATATTCCCGCCTTGTCCGCAATCGGTTTCAAGTTTTCTTTTTCTGGTCGAAAGATATCTTTTATTTCTTCAGGTTCTTTCTAATTACTTTTTGAGCGGGTTACTGTTCTTATTGGTGCCGCTGCTGCTGGCCAAGCATCCTGTTTCGCCATGTGTTTTTTTTTGGGTTTTCCAACTGTTCCCCTTTGACTTTCACACTATAGGCGCACCCAATTCCCAACAACTTTCTCCCCATCTCTATCCTCGTAATTTTCTTTCGCCAATCGTCTTGCCCGTCCACCAGCTCTCTATCGCTCACATGTCAAGCCAGAAATGGCTCATTTTCACCGTCCATCTCTCAACCTCAGTCCGTTTTCCTCCCCTCTTTTAATATCAAACTGAATTTCCCCCTCCTTGGATTTATTGATGCTTTCTACACCCTAAACCCTTCTTTGTCATATTGTTAGACAAGGGCGAGTAGCAACGTCCTTTTGCCTTAATGGATCACAAATGGGGAGGAAGTAGAGGGAGAGGAAGAAAAGGCATCAAGGGCCGGCGTGATTGTCTAAGAATAAATAAATAAATAAAATACACAGTAGGAAAAAGAATAAAGAATAAAAATAATTATGGCTATAGACCTTGAAAAGGGGAAAAGGATCGTGCAACCAACTTTTATGTGTCTGTTTGACTTGAGAAAGACAATTACTTCTGATGGTGGATCGTCAGCGTTGCATTTTTAAATTTTTTATTTGATACCTAATGATCTATCGATTGCCAAAAATTGTGAATTTTTTTCAATCATGGACATATATATACATACATCGCCGTCTTAACCAGTTTCATCATGCACCTAAATATAACTCCCCAAAGTACAAGCTTTCGATAAAGGATATTTGCAGCTGCTCCCAAAATGAGGAAGCACGTTGTGACTTCTGGGCCTACCAAGATAGGGCACGGGGAACGGAGCTTAGGGTTAGCGCACAGCGAAGAAAGGCAAAAGGAATTTCAACCGTTACTCTTTTATCGGCATCACGTATTTAATTTTTTAAATTCTTTATTCCACCTCCTTCATCTTTGTTTAATTAGATCTTTTCATTCTGGAATCGATCCCCCCGTAATACTTCCTAATTCTCACTCACCTGTAAGCGACATTCCGCATTTTTCCGAGTCTACTCCAGATCAGAAGGAAATGGGCCTTTTGCCAAAGCTACAACGGGAAGCTATACGGGTCGCTATGACTGAATCGGCGAAATGGCGCCGTCATAAACGTCCATGGTTGGATGATTTTGTGCTGCCCGTTTCGTAAAAGAAACCCCGGTTCTTCTCGCCGTACCGTCCATGGCCAATGGAACAATCCCTTTCTCCTCTAACTCCTCCAGGAGTTCCGGAGTCTGAGCCGGACGAATTCATTCTGGATCTGGCAGACTGTGAAGTACGAAGTGAGGTTGGTGAATTTCACTAGCCACTCAAAGATTCTTTATCTTTTTAATATGATATGTTAATCTTTATAGACTTAACAATATAATAGTGAAACGAAAGTTGCGTCTCATCTTTAATAAATAATAATCGTCTCATTTGTCTTCTTTTAAGTAATGGTGTGGCCTCAGGTCCATTTCAGTTTTTTTTGTGTGTGAGTTTCGTTTGCTTAACGAATTAACTGAAAAAAATAAAGCAAACGACACTCTTAACTAGATCAGAGTTGCTCCCGCATTGCAGAAAAGTAGACCCATGTAATGCCCCGCGGAGCCGACTTGCCCCGCGGTGGCTACTAGCCCCGCCCCTAGAGCGATGACCACCACCCCCGCCTACGTCACAGCCGTGACGTCAACACCGGCAACCAATGTCACCGCCCGTGACTCACACTGGAATGCCATCCACCGGAAACGCCGACGCTGCACGCTGACTCGGCGGTCAGCTCAGAATACCGGCCCAGCTCAACCAGCCCGCTGGTCCAGCTCAACCAAGGCGCTGGTCCAGCTCAACCAAGAAGATGATTCAGCGGGATCACTTTCGGCCTCGATCAGCTCCTATATAATCTGTATGTACCACTATGTGTCTCTCTCTCTGTACTCCCGCCCGATCGACTAGACCTGAATACATCGGCTCTTCATCCTTGCGCTTGTCTGCTTTTATTCTCTGTAACTGCCAACCGGGCGTTACAATTGGCGACCTTGCCTTTTTCGGCACCTGGAATCTCAACAAGGTAAGATCGGATGAATCCGAATTTAGATCACTCCAAGTATTATGTTAGTACACTAGACGACAACGGTGAACGACCAGTTATTGGCCCTAATTTTAAATACTTGAACAAAGCTCAATTAGATTATTGTAAACAGAAAGTAGCAGTAAAATTATTACAGTTAAATTTTGCAAGGAATAAGGTAATTACATTAATACAAGACGCTAGGGCAACAACAGGTCACGCAAGACGGTGCTTGCAAACGAAAGGAGATAAATTAACTAGGGAAATAAGAATATTAGAAACTAAATTCGACGAACTTTCGACCCCAAATTTTCCTATCTGTAGATTATCTCGTAAGGTTCGAATTGGCCGAGTTACCATACCAGCAGGGGTTACAGTCTATTTAACAAAACTTCAGAAGACAAAGTCATTCCCTCATACACCAGTAGAGCCCGATTTACTTGCAGAGGCAACAGGTGGGATACCACCGATCCCGAGAGTTATTGAGGAAATTAAGTGGAGGCCAACAGTAGAGACAGAAACAGATACTAGCATTTTTGATAACGTCGATGAATTTATTCGACTACCGGTAGATGATATAATTAAACGTTTGCGAGAAGAACGGACAACCGGCTCCCCGGACTTAAGAAATAGAGCTAAATTACTAGACCGATTGTGGAGAGAAGATCTATCACCAGAGTTTGATTGGAACACTTATTCCGGGGAATTAAACGAAGCAACAGGCTTTAGAGGGTGGGATAGCGACGACGATACCCTTAGTACTTTTGATCTCGATTTAATATTCCCAAGCGAAGAGATGGCTTTAACTCAGGCAGCCATCGATCAACTGAGAGACGCGGCTAACGATAATACAGACGCACTAGTATTAGGCATGCGTAACTTAGCAGCTCAAAGAAAGATAGAAAATATTCCGGTTTTTTCAGGAGAAAGTAATTGCCCCCTAGTTATAGAAGAATGGTTTAAAATAGCCGAAAGAACTGCTAGATTGGCAGGATGGAATGAACAACAACAGATATTATTTTTCCAGGAAAAATTAATTAAATCAGCAGCTAATTTTAACGATTCATTGACAGCTGCACAGCGTGCGAATTATGATGCGTGGAAAGCGTTATTGATTAACGGATTGCATGATAATACGACTAAAGCTATTAAAAAGGGAGAATTAAAAGATTTAAAACAGGAACCAGGCGAAAGAGTCAGGGATTTTCAAACACGTATAGACGACATGTATCGGGTAGCTTATGGTGCAGGGCCAGCAAATAGCAACGACGCTAACGTAGTATTAGTCCGAGACGACATGAAGAAAGAAATTCTGTTGGCAGGCCTACGTAAAGAAATTGCCACACTAGTTTGGAATAGAGTACAAGCCGATGCGACATACGCTAATACTGTGCAGACAGCGATCGAATGCGAAAAAGTAACTGAAGTGAAAAAGATAGCACAGAGTAAAGACATAACTTCTGCAGTTTCAGTAATATCGCAAGAAAACGAGAAAAACGCGGCGAAAATAAAAGAGCTGGAAGGGTTGATAAACAAACTGTCGACGAAACCGGTCTCACCACCGACGGCTTCAACACCAGTCGATTTGGGAGACCCCGCAGTTATTGCAGCCTTCAACACATACAACAACGCGCAATCAAATTTCCCGAAAACCGTTCGTTTTCCGGATAATCAACGAAGTCGTAGCGTAAGTCCATTTACTTATAACAGATCTAATAGGCCAGAGGAAGGAGCAAAGGCTCAGACGCCAACCCGAAATAATAATAATCAGGATACTAGAATAACTTGTTATAACTGCGGAAAGAAAGGGCATATTAGTAGAGAATGTTGGTCCGGTCGTGGTCAACAACAGCAAAATCGACAACGCGATGGACAGCGTTTCTCGCAAGACGGAAGGCAAAATTCCGAAAGATCTGGCCGAAATTGGAGGCCGAATGGCGACCAACAAAATCACTATCGGGGTCAGAGCAGCGAACGATACGACCGCAACAACAATTCATACGGCAGGCAGTTCAATCAGAACAGGGAACAGAACGGCAGTCGTTACAGCCAAGACTATCGAAACGCCCCGCCGAACGGCAGGAGACAGTAAAATCGACGAATAATTCGAATAATGTAAATACAAAGTACCAACTTTTTCATGTACCAGTTAGAATAGACAATACTACTACGTATGCTTTAATAGATACGGGAGCTTCCGTTAGTGCAATGTCAGAATATTTCTTTAACAGATTGAGTAATGCAGCAAAATTGAATGAAATAAGTAGTAATGATAACCTTCGCGGTATTTGTGGCGAAAGTATGGATATCTCGGGAGTATACGACTTAAATATTAGCTTAGATAATAATGCGGAATGTATCAGACAGAAATTTTTTATAGTGCCCAAGTTAACTGAAACATGTATATTAGGAATAGATTTTGTAACTGAAAATGCGATTGCCTTAAATGGAAAAACCCGTCGGGTAACTTACAAAATTAAGGGCAACAGTTTTTCGTTTGTCGCGGACACAAGTACCTTAGGGAATGAATATTCAAATTTAATTCAGAAGCTAAATGCCTCAGTGGCAACAAGTGCGAAAATCAGGAAGAATATGTCAGATAACGTTGAAATATCGCAATCTAAAATAGTAATTGAAGATGTAAACTGTGAAATGTATAGAAATAAGATAGACCAGTTGCTAGAATTAAATAAAGATGTAATCGCCGATAAATTGTGTGAACTGGGCCAAGCCAAAGGCATTAAACATAAAATAGACACGACAGGAAAAGTTATTTACATGCGACCTAGACGGCAAGCCAGGGCTCATTTATCACTAATAGAAAAAGAAGTGGACGAAATGTTGAAGCATAACATAATTAGGCCTAGCTCAAGTCCGTATAGCTCACCCATCCATCTCACCGACAAGAAGGATGGCACTAAACGCTTTTGTATTGACTTTCGCAATTTGAATACGGAAACGACAAAAGACAAATACCCTATACCAATCGTCGACGAAACAAAAGATTATTTGTTAGGCGCTCGTTATTTCTCAACACTCGACCTGATCAGCGGATATTGGCAGATAGAAATTGAGGAAGCCGACAAGCAGAAAACAGCATTTACAACAAGTCAGGGTCATTATGAATTTAATCGTATGCCATTCGGATTGACGAATGCACCAGCAACGTTTCAGCGTTTAATGAATAATTTATTACAACCAGTTATTCATAAATGTGCGCTAGTTTACTTGGACGACGTAATTATTTATTCTAGAACAATTGAAGATCACATGAGACATATTCAATGCGTACTAAATCTGTTAAGGGAGGGTGGATTGAAAATAAAGTTATCGAAATGTTTATTTTTACAAAAGGCAGTGAAGTATTTGGGACATATTATATCAGAAGATGGCTTGCGGCCAGACCCGAAGTTAACGGAAGCGATTAGAAATTACCCGACACCGCAGAATAAAAATCATGTGAAAAGTTTTTTGGGATTATCAGGATATTACAGAAAGTTTATATGGGATTACGCGAATAAAGCGAGAGCACTTACGATATTGACGAGACAGAAAGAAGAATTTAGATGGGGCCCCGAAGAAAAAAAATGCGTTTCAATTTTTGAAGAATTGTTTGTTAGAAAATCCGATTTTACGTTTCCCAGATTTCGACCTCGAGTTCATTGTCCAAACGGACGCATCGGGATTTGCCGTAGGATCAGTTCTAGCACAACGAAAAATAGTGAACGGAGAAAAAGTGGAATATGCCGTAGCATACGCGTCGCAGCAATTAGACGAAACACAAGAAAAGTGGCACACGACAGACAAAGAAGCATATGCGATATATCATGCGTTAAAAACATTTTATCATTATCTGTATGGTACGAAATTTACGGTAGAAACAGATCATGAAGCTCTGAAAGGTTTCCCAAAGATAACAGAAAATATGTCGAGAAAAGTAATCAGATGGGCGTTATTCGCCAATGAATTTGACTTTCAAACGGTTTTTAGGCCTGGTATAGCTAACCAAAATGCCGACGGGTTAAGCAGAATACCAGAGCAGAAAGAAGTAGTCGAAACGTCTGGCCAGACACACAGCATAAAAGCATTGACTACAGAAACATTTGCGCTAGAGCAGGGAAAGGATAAATTTTGTTTAGAAATGAAAAGAAGATATTTACGCGATCAACAGCGACAAAAAGAGCTCATGGAAGAATATTTAGTTGAAAACGAACCAAGACAAAACGCGAGAAAGCGTCGGATTAGCGAAGAAGAAGATAGCGATAGCGACGTCGATGAAGACGAACAAATTAAAGAATTGAATAATGGTTTACTCGGCACAGCCGACGGAAGAATATTGGTTCCACAAGTGTTAAGAGAAAAGATATTGTTACGATTTCATGATAGTCCATTCGCGGGACATTTGGGAGTAAAGAAAACGACAGCAAGAATCCAAAGAAGATTTAAATGGCCACGTATGGTTAAAGAAATCAGAGAATATATAAGAAATTGTGAATTATGCGTTAAACGTAAAGGAGGTGGAGATAATAAGTCTCCTTTAAACCCAATTCCCCCACCAGATCATGTATGGCAATGTATGGCTATGGATATTATGGGCCCACTGACACCGTCAGGAATAAATGATCATAAATATATTTTAGTAATGGGCGAATATTTAACTAGATATGTGACAGTGGCATCAATGCCAGACGAAACAGCAGAATCTGTAGCAAAAGCTTTTATTGTAAATATTATAACGCGTCATGGCGTTCCAGAGACAGTACTGACAGATCAAGGACAAAATGTTATGTCTAAATTAATGGAATGCTTGTATAAACAATGTGGAATTAAAGCTATTCGAACGTCGGCCTACCGTCCACAATGCGACGGGATGGTCGAGCGCGTCAATAGGACTCTTGCTGATACAATTTCTTGTTATGTTAAAGACGAGCCTAATCGATGGACAGAATTTTTAGATGTAGCCGCTTTTGCTTATAATACTGCAGTCCATTCGAGCACAGGTTATAGCCCATTTTATTTAATGTATGGAAGAGAAGCGCGAGAGCCAAGCGATTTAATGCCGCCCGCGCGGAACCGAAATTTAACGGATGTTAATATGTTATTTTCACAGCAATGGTATGATGCCTTGAGAATCGCGAAAGAAAGATTGATAGAAGCAAAGGAAAAGCAAAAATTTTACTATGATAGAAATACAAAAAGAATAGAGTTTAAGGTGGGAGAAAAAGTATTATTAAAACAGCTAGCCATCACCCCAGGCAAATTCAATAATCGTTGGGAAGGGCCGTACACAGTAAAGGAAAAGAAAGGAAACGTCAGCTATAGAATAATATCAGAAGATGGGAAAAAGCTGATGGTAGCACATGCTGACAGAATGAAGAAGTTTCAAGGCCGCACAAGCCCGGAGGCGACAGCAACAGCTACGGACGAAAAGGGAAAGGAAGAAACGGATGAAAAGCAAGACACAGAACGAGCGCGATTTGTAAAGCAAAAGAATGTAGTAATAAATGAACCTAGATATAATTTAAGAACAAAAATTAACCTCCCAAAAAGATTGCAATATTAAAAAACGTAAATATTATAGATGGATTGTAAAATCGCGCTCGGACTACTGTCAACAGTTTTATTCATCACAGCGGTTGCAAGTATAAATATCACAATTTGTGATTGCAACAAGCCTAAAACGACGGGACTATTGGACGCGGAGCTTCCGTCGTATTGCCAGGAATCGATAGCTGAGACACCCGTTATAAAGAAGTATACATTTTTCATTAAAGAAGAGCCACATGCCCATTGGGATGGTTTTGTTTGTCGTACTTGGATAAAAACGAAGAAAATAGAAGGTTTCTTTTTCGGGGGATATGATACGACATTTACGACTTCTTCTAGGCCTATGGCTGAAAAAGAATGTTGGGAAATGGTACAGTACCATAGATGTTTTGAAAACGGGATGGAAGGCGCGCAAGATTCTTTTGCATTTACAGCTTCACCAGTGGGTGAGGGAGCTTGGATGCAGACAAAAGAATACGGTATAATTAACTGCCTGCTACAGAGAATAACGCTAAGAAAAGATTGCTTAAATTGTCCTATTAGTTCCCCATATGGCATTCTGACAAATAACTCAGATGTATCTTTCGTGCGACATCACAATTCAATTATTGTGTGGGACGCATCAAAAGCAAACATATCTGATCAATGCCGGTTGAAAGAACTTAAAAATGGGACAGGTTTGGTCACAAAAGTCGACATAAATTCACTTAAATTAGTAGATAATACGGCTCAACTAGAATTCTTTTATCACGAAAATTTAGAAAATATTTGTAAACGGCCATTACGTAAACTAAAAAACCTTGACGCCGCATACCTGCATATAATCGCACAAAATTGGTCTCATGTTTACAATGTGGAAACCAAAATTTGTCTTGATATTAATATGCAAAACACGCCGTGTGATGGTCAAAAACCGCATGAATTCATTTTAATAGGTAACGAAATTGCGATAAATAATAAAGAACTTGGTTTAGTGCATGCAAATTGTATAGCGCCAGCGGCGTTATATGCGCTATCGACTATTCTCGCTACCGTCCTCCCCAAAAGAAAAGAAAAGATCCCGACGGACAAGCCAAAGCCCACCTATTTTCATGTGAAATCATCACGATGTGGACAACAATTTAATTTTCGCTGGAATAGCGAGACGTTAGAAATTACCGGTATGGTCGACGGCCGCGAAGGTTGTCTTACAGCAAAAGTAGGCCTACAGCCTTCATTAACCGATTGCAATCAGGAGAAAAACCAGAAATGGATATTTGGCCACCCCAATATTCCTGTTAAACGGAAGATGAACGACGGTCAACCACTCCTACTGCAGCATCATCAATTCATGGAACATCAAGCCATAGTCAGTGAAAACGTATTAGAAAAAGAAATAAAAAAGATATATTGCGGTAATCTGCAAGTGCGCAGATATACTTTAATGTTGCTCGCGGAGCAAAACGGACTATTAGCAGCACGCGCAAATAATTTACCTATGTGTCAACGACTTAAAATGTACGGGGATTACTTTTTAGTGCAACAGTGCAAATTAGAAAATGTCTCGATCGGAATGGAAAAAACGAAGTGCGGACCGGAACCTAAATTTAAAAATTATACTATAGGCAAAGATGGTTTTTCTTTACATCCATTTGAGGAATGTTTTTGGGCGAATAGTTTCATCAATTTAAATGGAAAACTGTACATGTGGAAAGACAAGGAATGGAGTGCGGTACAGCCAACAGCCCATCTATCGACGCTCAAACTTACATCAAAGTTTACTGAGCTAGAAGATAATGAGGCTCAATATTTGTTAAATTCCCACGATATTCTCGAGAGACCGGAATACGAACAAATTAATGCTGTCAACGAAATCGTAAATAAAATCCACGAGTCCAATACAAGAAGCTTGTCAGCGATTTTAGTGAACGAAAAAGAGGAATCGCGTTTCTGGAGCTTCAGCAATTGGGCAGCGAAAATTAAAGCATCATTTATTACAGTAGTTTCAGTTGTCATTCTCGCCATCTGTGTGATTTTTCTTCTATGGAAATATAAATCAAGAATCGGAGGGCTGCAAGAAATCTTGACACATTTCGCTGTGGGAGTGCAGGAACGCAGGCGGAGGCAAAATAATGTGCTGACGGAGTAGTCACCCAAGACAAATAAAAATCGGAAACACAGCAATATACTACCCCGCTTCAACAAAATACATTTCGAAATGCATATCGCATTTCTGCCCATTCGGCAGGCTATTAAACAATTAACAAAAAGCTGCTCGATAGTTCTCGACAGACTTTGTCAGTGTGCTCCAAGACTTCATCGCGTGTAGTGTTCAACCAAAAGTTTGTGAAATGAGTGACTCAAGAAAAATCAACGATGTTCGTGTTAACTGTGAGCCGTTGAACGGCGATAGTGTGCTTCACCGAGTTGCCAAAAACAATTGCTATAGGGATTTGGCAAACGTTTCGCCGGGACCCGGGGTAAATTGCCGGAACAACAGAATGGAGACGCCGCTGATTGTCGCGGCGCAGAACAGCGCAATCCGCGCCATCACGTCTCTCACTGCTTTAGGCGCCGATGTCGACGCGCAGGACGCAAACGGTAATACAGCAATGCATTACGCGGTTCTTAACTCGTCAGATAACAGTCAGATTGACTCGCTCGCTCACGCGTACGCGAACTTCAATATCCCGAATGCCGTAGGAAGAACCGCCATGCATCTCCTTTCAATTAGCAATAGCCCAAATTTAGCGAGACTATTATGTCGTAATATTCTAAGAATCGATATGACTATTTTGGATCAAGATGGGAACACCCCATTTATGGCTGCCGTCAGATATGACAGCAGTCGTATGGTGCATTATTTCCTGCAACTCGGGTATAGACCTGAGGGAAAAGAAAAAGACGGAAATACGCCTTTACACATCGCGGTGAGATCCAAAAATCTCGCAACGATAAAATTATTGGCCCGAAAACCGCATATAAATTTTGTGAATGACGATGGCCGCAGCCCACTGGCTGCCGCGATCGCCATTGGTAACGAAATGGCTATGGAAATATTGTGGCGCCATAATGCCGACCCGCACGTCGTAGACAAGGCTGGCAATACCTTGTTGCTTCTTGCATGTGCCGGGCCTTCAATAGTAATACTTAAACATATTTTGGAGCATTGCTCGGAGGTGTCAATGTGCAATGTAGCCGGCGAAACCGCATTGCATTTGGCATCTGCAGCTAAAAATTCTAGCGTAATTTTTGAAATTTGTAAAAGGGGAGCGGCTGTCACAGCACAGGATTGTCGAGGGAGGACACCTTTAATGTTAGCAATCATGTCAGGGAATAGACAGGCCGCAGCGGTCCAATTAGAGTGGCAATTTGCCGCAGGGACGGATTTGCTATCGAGAGTAGATTTGGCAGGGTTGAACGCTTCGCAATATTGCGATTTATTTGCTGATCTGGAAACTAAAGAGTGTATCCGGAATTTAGAAATGGCATTTGTTAGAGCCCAACAGATCCCCGTCCAAACTAGAACAATATATTTTAATATACCGCCTGAAACGGTTGACTTAAATAACGAGAATAACGACCCCCTTGATTTTAATTCCGATGAATCAACCGATTCGGACTCAAACATGCCAGTCCTCACCCTGTAATGGACAATTTATTTTTTTAGAAAGATGTGGAAAGAGAACAAAAAGTAGAAAAGAAAAAATTTATATCTTGAACAAGAAAACGTTTTTGGTTTCCTTCTCTCTCTCATTTTTTTTTTTTCCCTCTTCTCTTTCTCCCTCTCTCCTTTGAAAGTTATTTTTTTTTATATACTTACCGCGGTGAATACCTTCTCTCGCCTATTTGTCGTTTTTCCTCTGTCCCTCTTTCCTATTTCAACGTTTTTTTTTCCCTTCCTCTCTCTCTCTCGTCACCCATTTTTCATATCTTATTTTTTTTTACAACGTAGGCCTACGCCTAAATATGTCAATTTTTCTTTTCTTCTCCCCCTATCTCTCTGATCTTTCATTCCCAGAATGTTTCTTTTTGGGAAAAAGTTAATGGAAATGTAGAAAATACGCTCGCGAAATCGCCGTCTCGAAAAGTGGTAAAATCGATCCAGTGCACGCTGGGCGACGGATAATGTAAAAAACCGTTGAATGACAGAAAAGATAAGGGAATGCTACTGACACGAAACAAAGAGGATGTGACTTGACACAGCATAGAGAAATCCGTTGGATACCCACTCACACCCACACATTTATTTAGCGGCGAATCGATGTTCGTCCTTGATGAACTAAATAAAGGGGAAGTAACAAAAATGCTGACAGTTAACCAGCACTCTCTCCCTTCCCCACCAAATTTTGTTAAAGGCGAATCGTTGTTTAACGAAACGGGTTAATTAAATTAAAAATAGCAAAGTAAACACGGCATGACAATGTCTCTGCCCTCTTTTATATTTTGCATACGTAAGTCACAATTGCGTAAAACCGCAAGTTTGATTTCCAGTAATTGGACAGAAAACCGAAAGTAAGATAGCGACACGCCCCTCCGACCTTTGTATGGTCGGTAAGACAGACGGGTTAAATAACGACCAACTTCGGGAGTTTTGATATTTTTTTTTCTCCCTCATTACGAAAAGCATTTCGTTGCAATTAGTTCCCCAATCAAATTCCTTTGCTTGCCGTTAAAATTGGATTGTGTTTTACGATACGATTTTCTGTTTCAATTACTCTGTTTCCGGTATGGCTTGAAGTTGTAATTAAAACTGAAATAATGTTAGTCATCAACATTGAATCGGGAGCGAACGCAAAATTGCTCTTTCAGAACAGAATGATCGGCAGTATCAAAGGAAGCACTCTGGTCCAGAAGAGCGAGGATAACAGTTTCATCCCTTTCATTAGGAGAGACGTTGACTACCTTATAAAGGATAGGGGAAAAGGAGTTTCAGTTGAGTAATCTGGTCTGTTGGCAGCCTGAAATGCCAATGAAAATTCCCAAGCAATCATACAGTTATTCAACAGCACCCCACTTCATGAGTTTGGAAAGTTAAGAAAGGTCTGAAACAAGCTTAAAGTTTGATAGTTTATCTGCATGTCTCCCACAGAAAGGATGTAAGTACTTGCTATGTTAGAAGCTGCTTGAGAACAGAGCCAGACTACGCTGAATCAAGACCAGCCCCAACGTTTTAGATCTTCTTCATACAGTAGCTTCCAGATTCTGCAAGATATTTTTTCTAGTCTGCTAGCTGATCTTATAGCTGATTCAGTAAATCAGTTATCAGTCTTCTTAGGGTATCAAACGTTTGGATTGGAATCTCTATCGATAGTAAGCTTCTTTACATTCCAACGTTGAGTTCAAGGGGGTTGCAGGCCAAAATGTACACATATTGGCTTTTTCATCTGTGCATGCTCTTAAGGCAAAGCGGTTATAATAGCCAGTAATGTCATTACTAGGATCTGGTCAATTTCATGAATTTCATCAGAGGATAGAGGAAGTTCCATTAGGTGGGAAGACTGCCAGTATTCAATCCAATAAAAATAATAGGAATTTAGAAACAACAGAAGACATATCTGTGGATAAATAACCTCCTGCCATACCCGGGTTAATGATTCATTTGGCCGTTGGCAACTTAAGTTATAATTTTCGACGGTCACTTCCTGCCACCTTCAATGAAATAGTCCTCAACCTTTTTTTCTTTTATTTTATGCAATGAAAAGCCTTTGTTCAAACTAGTCCGAGTATTAGCTAGAAATGTTACTTTCTAATATTTTTAAAACTGGACTTTAATTAAACCTTTTGGAGTTTCCACTGTCTAATCATTTCATAAGACCACAATTAATAATAATAAGAATTTTATAAAGTTCTGAATAGGGATTTAAGGATAGCATTAATACGCGTCCATTTTGGTGCCCACTTAATTTGTATGTTTTCTGCCTACCACTGTTGGTTTGGCTTCTTCTTGGTGAGGCCCAATGCGTTCTGTTTTTTGTTTTATTACATTTTCTTGTTCCCAAGGCAAGAAGATTCTGTATTCGGCAAGAAGATTCTGTTTGTGGCGGGTAAAGATCGTCATAGCCTGAAGTTGTAATTCTATTAAGTAAGAGTAAATTTGGGTCAGGGCATTGAATTTTAGTGGCTGTTCAGTGAGGGATGGTCGCACTGTGTGTTATTGTTGTTTCCAATAATGGCATTTTCTATATCTAAGATTTGGGCGTTTAGTATGCCTGGTTGTTGCACGGTCTGAGAAGACTTTTCTATTGATAATCTATGGATGCATGATTCGCTTTTCATAATAATAATCATTGGGTGCTGAGAGGTTCACCCTGTAACTCATTTAGCTGGTTTTGTAATTGTGCAAAACGATCCTCACGAGCACTTACTGTGTAGACAGCAGTGTCAGTTTTGTATTCAGAGGGTCGATGGACCTTTTTTCTTCTCCTGAAGTGGTGCATGTACATAAAATTAACACAAATATTTAAAATCGCTATTACTTCTGTAATTAATGCCTGAAATATTATTAGTAAAATTCTGATGGTGGGAGGAGAGAAAAATAATATATCTGATCAATTTTATTAAAGCAAGTAAAAATATTACTATTGCAAAAGCCCATGAGTTATGTAACTGCTTTATTCAATTTATACTCGAAACCAGGTACTACAACTAGAATAAAACACTTCAGACTTGTTTGTATCTCCCTATAGGAACTGGATTATTTTACATAGCTTAGAAAGCGGGTCATATTTGTTAAGAAGTGGCGAACGTTTTTTTACTGTTTCCTTGTCCAGTGACTTTTCAAGTTTCTACCAAATCTCCTACACGTATTAAAATATTACATCAGTTCTGTTAAATGAAAAGAAAACAATATTTAAAATAGCAACTAAAACACAGAACAAACAAATAAGCCTATAAAAGCAACACTTATTTGGCGTATACGTCCCAAGTCCAACAGTATGTAGTTGTCCATTGTATTAAGTTATCCGTTGTTTTAAAGGAAATTTGTTTGTGTTTGAACACCAGATAAAAAGGCGAATCAATTAAAAAAAAGAAGAGAAGGAAAATTGAAATTATGGTATAAAATTTTTCTTGAATTGGCTTGGAAGAATTTGGTCGGACAACCACAACTTAGCGTTGCTTTTCGCGAGTATTTATTTTTATTTTAATGTGTTATTCCACTAGTGGAACACACTTAATAGTCTTCATTAATTGGCACGTAGTAGTATGCAACTTGAAAGATTTTATTGAGATCGGTCCTAGACACAATCGAATGATACATCAGGAGAAGAGTGTTGTCAGGATGTGGTCACCGTTGTTCTTCATGGGAAATACCAGATCTTTTTTGACAATTTTTAACAATGAGATAATTTCAGTGTGTCCAAAGCGTAAATGCCATACAGCAATAATATGGCAGTCAGGCTGTAATACCCGGTTGCAGAAGCGTCCAAGCGTACTGAAAAGAAAATTATTGTTTGATTTTAAGATATAAAAACTTTAGTCTTTTTTCCTGTATTTTTTCTATTGTTTCCTGCTCATTTGTGATGGAAGATTACGCTCAAACCTAAAAATTGGATTCGTAATTCAAAAAGTGATTAAAATTATTTTAGTTTAGTTTTTATTACTGTAAATTCCAATGGCTTTTACCAATTTGAAAAGACTTTCCCATACGTTGGGCTCTTCAGCAACATATTGTGGTTCAAAATCTTCATTTGGAAAAAACGATGAAATCATCTGTTTGCATTCCGTTATTTAATTATATTGAAAAGATTTTAATATAATTCAGTGCAATTCTCAATGTTGCTGTTTGTTTTTACATGCTGAATAAACATTGACAAGAATTGTAGTGGCCAAATCGTATTGCTGATCAAGGTAAGCTTACTATTAGTAACATTACTGCAATTGAGCCCTGTTGCGTTGGAAGCGATTCTTATAAAAGGAAAAGGAGCATCCAAACGGCTTCACCGTGGGGAATACCTCCTAAGAGATATTATAGAATTGCAGGGTTTTCTTTCCGACAAGATTAATAGTGAAAGTCACTGAGTGGTTCAGAAAGTTTCACAGTAAAAAATCCATTGAAAGTATCATTACAGTCAATACCTGCATCCCGAGCCCAGACGCTGATTTCAGGAAGTGCTTCCGATAATAAAGGCAGAGAATAATCGATTAATAAAACACTGACGGGAAATAAAACCATAATACCACCACTATTCAATGAAGCAGAAGTTCTGACCGTTGCAGAAGCAGCAGCAGGTACCGTAAGAAGGTAGGTGGAACAAGAGGATTATGGTGAAACCGTGCCAACTCAACAAATCGGTTGCACGACAAATCACCGATTTCATGGAAATTTTATTGAGCCGCTTAGAAGTTTTGTTTGTTTTAATTTCCATTTTCCCTTTTTTCCTTGAGCCATTTTGAATCCGTAAATTTATTTTTCACGGAAGATGATATCTAGCTCTTATTCTTTCAATTGTACATAAAGTTTTCAATGATTGGCCAAATTACTTCAGATTCCTGTTGAAAAATCTAAAAAAACTGTTAAACTAGAGATTTTTGAGATATTGAGACATTTTCAATTGTTAAAAGTTCAGGCATTCACAAAAAGCAATTTTGCGTTGTGACGAACAACGCCGATAATGTAATACAAATATCAGGTATTTTTTTGCGTCTTATATGAGTTAACCATCGCGAACTAATGGTATAACGCAAAGATAAACCAACTTGCTGGTCCATCTTCAACTTTTTCGAATGATTACAGGTTTTCGATGATTTTAGCTCTTTCGGATGATCAGCTTTTTTCATACAATACTACGCAACTGCAACCTTTGTGTGGACGTAATATGGAAAGTGAAAAATTGTTAAATGATGGCTATAAAATGGATAAAAAAGTTTAAAAAGTATATAAAATTTATTGATATACAAATAAATTTTCATCGCAATTGACACTACCAGAAACGCAAGAAACGGATTGGCAACATCGTCTACAATATTGGTGTTCAATATTGTACCTCGTTCAAAAATTCAAAAAAATCACCAAGTTTACTGTCGATTATTCTGATGTCCGTACTCTACCAAAAGGGATTTATGCCCACCTTCTCCCTGACGGCAAAAATCGCGCGAGGTTGCAGATTTAATCGTAAAAACTGTTGCTGAAGCTGTTGCTTTCAGTTGCTTACGTGCGTAGGCAGCTATATTTGAATTACTGCTAAAAATGAGGATCATGAAAAATTATTCTTTTTTGACGTATCATATTTTCATGAGATACCTCGGTTCAGATATTTCCAACACCGCCAAGTAGTCATAGTAAATATAATCTTTATTTTTCATGATCACACTCGTTTAAAGTGTGCATCCCACAACGGAAAGCGCAAATCCTTACAAAATATTCAGAAAGTCATTCAAAGAAAACATAATTTGTGATTCATTTGTAATGACATTTTTTTCACCGACTATGGATTCGGTTTCAGCTGTTTTTCTTAATTGGCATACATTTTCCCATTCCTGAAACTTGCAATTCACTGTCAGCAGAACCAGACCAAAACTCTAAATTTGTCCAGGAAAGTAAAAGCTGGGATCAAATGTGGAATAGGATATTGAAAAAGCTCTCATAATAAATCCATTAAAAACAACTGTGAGTGCCTATAAAGTTGCTTTTTCTAAGTTCTTTTGGTGGTGAGATTGCTTCAATTTCATATTTAATAGATTCAGTTACATACTTCTAAATTGTTTGAATTGACAACGAATCTTCAACCTGAATTTGACAATAGGAAAGAGGTTGAAAAGAGGATACTAAACTGCTCCAACGAAACATACTGGAATCGAACCTGAAATAGAAGGAACATTTTTCTCGGAGCTACGACGTCCACTTTAAGATAGGGGTGTAGAAGATTACTGATAAAGTTTGAAAGGACGATTACTCTAACAAACTTTTCGAGGAAATTACCCATGCCATCCCGTATAGTTTTTTTTTAGATATCCTCGATTTTTTTTTCGTTAAACGCCGTATTTTTTGTTCATAGCAATAGGACTCCCCAGAGCATGTAAAATAGCTTCTGACGTGCTATCTGGAAAATTAGACAAGGAAAGTGCTCCCAGTGGCGCATCAGGCACTTACAGTTTTCAACATTTTTTCTTTGGATCTTAAGATATTGAGATCATCGTGACCAAGACGGCTGAAAAATAACTTTTCCGAAGAATTATTATCAGATGATATACCTTGATGTTTGTTGGGGAACACACTTTTGGAGCCGTGGGGTAGCTTTCCACATCCAATAGCGTTGCATCTGATCGACCTCCTGCATGATGGTTGATTCCAAAAAGCTGTCTCATGCATTTTAAGCAGCATTTGTTCTTCGTTCATTGTTCTTCTGCTTGTTTTGTCATTTCTTAGGGAGCTTCAGAAGGGGTTAGAAGAGGAAGGTTGCGAATAAATAAGCTTTTCTGCGCCTACGACTTCGTCAATCCACTAACCAAAGTCAGCTAAACCAGGATTCTTGGCCTTATATTTTGAGCATGCCTTTCCTATTCTCTGAGTAGATCATAAAAAACAGCGCTTTCCAACTGGCTCGATGTTTAAGTACATCACGTGTCTTCGCCAGCACTACAAGATACAGCGTCAAGGACCAAAGACGCGAAAGTGGTCAATCCTTTTTAAATCACGTTTCTGGATGAAATAAAATGAAGAATCCGTGGACAGCTCTTGAATATAGTCGTGGACGATAACCTGCGACGTACTATTTTTTTCTGTAGTTCCTCTAGCTTAGTCGAATAATTCAGCTGAAGCAAAGAACAGGTTTGCAACCTGTTTTCTGATTTCTGGACCCATATGATCTCTAATCATTTCTAGTGAGTCAGACATAAGGATTTCGTTGACTAGTGCGTTAAAAGCCAACCTGAAATCTGTCCACGTTCTCAATTCTCAATTGAATGGTTTTGATTTTTTTTGTGTTCATAAAGATTGAGGTGGCTCGTCCTGTTCATATATTATTGTTGGAAATCTTTTCGGGTCGAAGCTAATTGGTTCTCCCTTTCGCTGGTATACAATTTCCTTAGGCAAGTTTCCATGGGCAAGTCTAACCTCGTCACGCATGACCCTTTTCTCTATTTCACTCTTCTTATCTTCAATCTCAGGTTTCTGTGCTCTCTTTGAAAATAAAGGTCCAATCTTCTCTTTTTTGATCTGATGGAGGGATTTTCATGCGGTTTAATTCTATTCAAGGTTTCAAATAATTTTTAACCTTTGCCTTACTTGTTTGCAATACTTCCACCTCCAGCCCTCCCCACGATGACAAGTGTCATTTCTCCTGCCGAAAGGTTTTTAACTATTTCCATTTTCTAACATTTTTCTATGAACGTAGAGATTCGCTGCAAACAATTTCCTCTCAAGCAACTGTTTTATACAATTAACTTGTTTCGTATTAGTATGGTGCTAAGCGGTTGTACGTTAAAGTGTGAAGATTTTTCATAATGCACTACTTTTTTAAGGTTAACGTTAAGTATTCTTCCACGGTAATTTTATCACCAAAGAAACGTCGAATTTAATGTCTTTTGGAGGTGGAAAGACGATTACGACTACCATAACAGCCTGTGAATTCGTTACTATACTGGAAGCCATGTTATTAAGTTCCCTGATGAATCGATACTAAATTTACGTCATAATATCGGTACCCAGAAGGCCAAAGCAACGAAGACCGTTGTTTATTTATGGATGCTTTTATTGGGCGCAATAACTGTGCTTCCCGAAAAAACAAGAGGGCCCAGTGCGTTCAAATACTTTTCAGAATTCAAGAAACCATCAATTGGTAAATAGCTCTTGGACAGTCGGCAGAAACAGAAGCGAAGGCGAGAACGGACCTCAAGCACGACTTTGATTACCTTATAATAATTTTGATTTGATTCCTGATCAGACAAATTATTTGTGTGATTTTTCAAGGTATACACTTTTAACATTTACCTCTTAGGTTGCTGCCCATATGGCAGACCCATATGCCTCCATGATTTTCTAGGTAACATCATAAGTCCCATTTAAAAATAACCCTAGTATAGACATCGTCGGGGACAACTAAAACAGTCATAAAATTTCGCACGGATCGTGGACAGAAGAATCTCGATGAAAAGACTGTTTACCAAACCTTTTAGCACGATACTACTGGTTTTGAGTATAAATTCAATAATGCAATTGTGCATAACTTATGGGCTTTTGTAGTGGTAATATTTTACTTCCTAAGATAAATTGGTTCTCTCCCCCACCCTTAGAATTTTTGAAAAATATTAAGTAAAAATGTTTGAAAACTATGAAGTAAAATTTTTTTGAAAAATTGAAAGTGTGAATTACAGAAGTGATATCGATTTTAAAATTTGTGGGTTTGGTTTGTACACGGACACTTCTTAAGGCCACCAAAAGAACGTCCCATGACGCTCAGGTTCTCTAATTCAAAACCCACACAGTTGTCCACGCGATAAGCACTCGTCGTGCGCAATTACAAAACCAGCTAAAAAAACACTGTATTTTCAACTGGGAACTCTCATCACCCCAAAAATATGAAAAGTGGCCATACAACTACAGATTATCAATAGAAAACTCTTTTCCGACAGTACAACATCTAGGCATACTAAAGGCCAAAATCTTTTGCATAGAAAATGGTATAATTGAAAACAAAAAAAAACAGCGGAAATTGAAGCAACTAAAATACAAAGCCTAGCCTTAATTTACTGTTGACAAATAGAAGAACAAATTGAAGCCATGATGATCCTTAATCGCCGCAAACAGAATCTCCTTGCCGAATGAATCACTGAAAACCAGACAACATGAAAAAGATGGCAACAGAACGCATTGAGGCCTCAGGTATACAAAAAGAAGCCTTACCTATAGCGACAGGCAGAATACTAAACCGATAATATTGGAAATAAAATGGACGCTCATGAATACCTGCCTTAAATCCGTATATATGTAATATCAACTCATATCATATCTTTTTGGGCCTGGCATGATAAGAGCGGAACAGACCAGAAAAGAAGAAGTTATTTTTTTACTGTCCGCATATTCCCGCCTTGTCCGCAATCGGTTTCAAGTTTTCTTTTTCTGGTCGAAAGATATCTTTTATTTCTTCAGGTTCTTTCTAATTACTTTTTGAGCGGGTTACTGTTCTTATTGGTGCCGCTGCTGCTGGCCAAGCATCCTGTTTCGCCATGTGTTTTTTTTTGGGTTTTCCAACTGTTCCCCTTTGACTTTCACACTATAGGCGCACCCAATTCCCAACAACTTTCTCCCCATCTCTATCCTCGTAATTTTCTTTCGCCAATCGTCTTGCCCGTCCACCAGCTCTCTATCGCTCACATGTCAAGCCAGAAATGGCTCATTTTCACCGTCCATCTCTCAACCTCAGTCCGTTTTCCTCCCCTCTTTTAATATCAAACTGAATTTCCCCCTCCTTGGATTTATTGATGCTTTCTACACCCTAAACCCTTCTTTGTCATATTGTTAGACAAGGGCGAGTAGCAACGTCCTTTTGCCTTAATGGATCACAAATGGGGAGGAAGTAGAGGGAGAGGAAGAAAAGGCATCAAGGGCCGGCGTGATTGTCTAAGAATAAATAAATAAATAAAATACACAGTAGGAAAAAGAATAAAGAATAAAAATAATTATGGCTATAGACCTTGAAAAGGGGAAAAGGATCGTGCAACCAACTTTTATGTGTCTGTTTGACTTGAGAAAGACAATTACTTCTGATGGTGGATCGTCAGCGTTGCATTTTTAAATTTTTTATTTGATACCTAATGATCTATCGATTGCCAAAAATTGTGAATTTTTTTCAATCATGGACATATATATACATACATCGCCGTCTTAACCAGTTTCATCATGCACCTAAATATAACTCCCCAAAGTACAAGCTTTCGATAAAGGATATTTGCAGCTGCTCCCAAAATGAGGAAGCACGTTGTGACTTCTGGGCCTACCAAGATAGGGCACGGGGAACGGAGCTTAGGGTTAGCGCACAGCGAAGAAAGGCAAAAGGAATTTCAACCGTTACTCTTTTATCGGCATCACGTATTTAATTTTTTAAATTCTTTATTCCACCTCCTTCATCTTTGTTTAATTAGATCTTTTCATTCTGGAATCGATCCCCCCGTAATACTTCCTAATTCTCACTCACCTGTAAGCGACATTCCGCATTTTTCCGAGTCTACTCCAGATCAGAAGGAAATGGGCCTTTTGCCAAAGCTACAACGGGAAGCTATACGGGTCGCTATGACTGAATCGGCGAAATGGCGCCGTCATAAACGTCCATGGTTGGATGATTTTGTGCTGCCCGTTTCGTAAAAGAAACCCCGGTTCTTCTCGCCGTACCGTCCATGGCCAATGGAACAATCCCTTTCTCCTCTAACTCCTCCAGGAGTTCCGGAGTCTGAGCCGGACGAATTCATTCTGGATCTGGCAGACTGTGAAGTACGAAGTGAGGTTGGTGAATTTCACTAGCCACTCAAAGATTCTTTATCTTTTTAATATGATATGTTAATCTTTATAGACTTAACAATATAATAGTGAAACGAAAGTTGCGTCTCATCTTTAATAAATAATAATCGTCTCATTTGTCTTCTTTTAAGTAATGGTGTGGCCTCAGGTCCATTTCAGTTTTTTTTGTGTGTGAGTTTCGTTTGCTTAACGAATTAACTGAAAAAAATAAAGCAAACGACACTCTTAACTAGATCAGAGTTGCTCCCGCATTGCAGAAAAGTAGACCCAGCTTAGCCAAACTCCCTAAATAAAAACTCAAAAGGGTTTTATCGCCAGCGCTGAACGTCCGCTGAACGGGTCTTAATTGTCTTATATGTCTAAAAGTTCATCTCAATTACTTAAACTTATCCCACTCACAAGATCAAAATAATTTTTTTTGTGGATGTCACGATTAAAATCAAGTTAAATAAGCTTAATTCTTGTGGAATATACTATTTTTATTTGATAGACCGAGAGAGATCAATTGAACTGCCATCTTCATTCGATAGGAGAGGAATTCAGATGTTGCCAATTCACAGTATGTCTTTTTCACCTTACATGGGTTGAGTGGTATTGTTGATTTAAAAATTATTTTTTTTTATTGCAAAGATGAAGAAAACATGACACATTTTACAACATGAATATAAAACAAATAGAAATATATATTTTTTTTATTTTCAAAAATTGAAACACTTAAATTTTGGGACCTTTCGTTGTTTCGTCTGCCAATTTCCTTTTTCTTTAGGGATAATTCACAAAACATGGATAGGGGCTATTTTGGATTGAGCGATGTTTATTCAAACCAAGTTATAATTAATTATTTATACAAACAGGCCTACTTACTCTAACAGTAAATAAAATTTACTGCTGAGATCAGCATGATAAGTTCTATGAAATAGAATGAATTTCTAAACTTTGAAAGCAAAGATTTTAAATTTTGTTACAACTTCATTAAAATAGGGAAGGAGTCCAAATACACAGAAAAAGCACAACTGTGGAGACTGAAATGGGAGGCGAAAGAAAATAATAACCAAAAGCGAAGAAAGATAATCAGCAATTTGATAACCAGGGTGCAACGATGAGTTTCTTCTTAAACTTTACGGCCCCAAATTCCCCCGAACCCCGCAATAATTGGATTTGGGCAATCAACAACCATAACTAAAGTGCCATACTTGATGTTTTTTTTTTAAATTTGAGACACAATCAACTCGTTGTGTCGATAAAATGTGCGTTTTACGATAAAATTCATCCTGATGAGATGAAAAAGTCGACATTTATTTGGTTTTTAATATTTTTCAGCGTCAATATCTTTATCTGATGGGGTGGAGTAAACAAAGTTCAATTTTGAGAACAACTGCATTAAAAAATAAAAGAACCCACAAATAAATTTCATTGGGTTAGGGCAGCAGCAATGGATTTTTAGAATCAAATCATGTCAATGGCAATTCAAAAGTTTGTGGTCCCATTCGCCTTTTTTTAGCTTTTGGACAGAATCCTTCTAATAAACAGTACGATCAACCTCGAATGGCATCACATTTAGACCGTTTGCAAAAAAATTCGATGGAAAACTTTCCTTTGTCAGCAAAAGGATTAGAAGGGCACACATTGACGGAATTTGCGTAGTTTGTCATAGGTCAACTACGTATGACCACGGTGTGCAACTTCTTGATTCGAATCTTGATTGAAATTAAAAAGTTTTCATCCCAGCAGGAGTAGTGGTAATTTTTTACAATTTGTTGAACGTGTAAACGTGGTGGAGTAAACGTTTGAGTGCAGTGGTGGCACATACGTTTATTTTTTTTAAACTGGAATACAACATTGAGAAAATTTAGGGTCTTGCCTCAATGAAGTAATGACAATTAAGAGTAATGTTTTGAATATTTCAACTACGGAGAAACTGTAGGACAGTCAGGCCGAGTACTTTCTACTAAGCTACGAAATAGTTTAATTTATTGTGTTCCCTTCTGAGCCTAAACAGTGCCGTCCGAATTCTTCAGTTTGAGTGTCGATGCCAGGGTATTTGTCTAAATGATGTTTTGATGGTAACCCAAAAGATATTTTGATAATGATTTTATTTAATTTAGTAATTTAGTAATTAAATTAGTAATTAGTAATTTATAATAGTAATTTAATTTAGTAATTCGTTTTGTTAATTTAGTTTTAGAACAGTGATAGGGGTGCTGCATTAAGTAGGTTTCAGCAACCTCATTCCCCAGATGACCTGTTGTACTGTGCACATCATAAAGCAGTTAAATAGTTTCTGGTATTGAAATTCTGGCAGTTGAATAGTTGACTTGGAGTCTGAGGAGAATTTTATTTCTTCAGTTTCGTTGTGTGAGTAAAGAAATTTGAAGGATTGATCTAGTACTGCATTAAAGGTGTTACAGTGACTGTTTTGTTGTTTTGTCGTATGCTTTCTCTCTTGTTGCTTTTTCTCTTTGCCACTTGGACACAGTTGGTGTTCAGGGTTCACTACCTTTGTTTTTACACATCACTGTTAGTGTAGTATTTTGTTGTGTGAGCTTTGTGTATAACCACAACACCTTAGGAGTAGTAATAGTCAGGATGATCCCCGCTTGTTTTCTGGTGAATCTTCGAAAGGCGAAACGAGATTTGGTTGAGCCCAAAATCCGTAAAGGTTCTTCCAGTTCAACGAGAGAGCGTCATCTGTCTTCCACGCCCCTGGCTGGGGAAACGGAAGCAAAATTTTCCAAGGATCTTCCAGCTCAACGAGGGAGCGTCATCTGTCTTCCACGCTTCTTGCTGGGAAAAGCGACTGACAAAAACTGGCAAATGAGGGTTCATGGCACTCGCGAAGAGGTCTACTTCCATTCTCCAGATCAAGTGAAAGGACTGATGTCTCTGCTCGCACCATTACGCAATTTTTAGGGCAATTGACCATAGGTTACTTGACTTGCAGCCATATAATTTATAGCTGACGGTGGAGGTATGATCCAACTTTACTTCTACGGAAGCATTCTGGTAAGCATTCTGCTAAAAACTCTGGGAATTATGAGTTCTGCTCTTTCGTATTTTCACGAGCCGAGACGTAAACCGTCAAGTTTTTGATTTCACGAAAAACGTCGAGACGGAAAATTCTACCGAAACAGGCGAAAGCCTAGTCCATGTAGAATAGAGTTGGTGAATTGAGTTCGACATCGATTTCCTGACGGCTACCTTCCATAAAGTGCAGTGGATGGGTCGATTGCAAGTGAGGCACCATGCATCTCCTGCTAGAAACCATCCCACGAACACAAAAAGGGAGACACTGGTAGCGACGGAAAGGGCAGGTCGACTCGTGGGTATTTCTGCCCGACAAAAAAATTGAAATTGTACATCCAAGTCCAGCGTTCTTGCAAGGGAACTTGAGCTTCTGTGAAATTCTATCAAAAGAAAAGATTCTCATTTCCTACAACGTGGCATATCATCACTGGTGTGGTTGAAATTTAAGCTCGCGAAATTGTCCTCTTCAACATGCAAGGAAGATGTTGGATGTTGATAATACAACGTGACTATAGAACGTCAATTACCCACGTTGGGGTGCAATTAATTTAGGAAAACTTTCACAATATAAGATTTTTTGATTTAGCTACTGTACAAACCTTGACGAGAATTCAAAAAAAGTTTTCTTGTACCAAAATGGGAAAATGCCAAAGTATTCTCTGATTTCCTTAAAAATCGCTCATCAAGTAAATTATCGCTCTTAAGCTCTGGGATTTGTTGTGCGACTGTGTCCTTATGTTATAAAGGTGGAAATTGATGTATTCGAAGGACTGGCAGATGGTAACTTACTAAGTTTGATATCTCTTGAAAATCTCTTTACTGTTATTATTAGTCCCTACTAACACAGTAGGGGAGAACGGGGTCATCATGGACACGGGTCATATTGGAAAAGTGACATAAATGCTTCAGTTTATTGGGTAAAAATTATATTTTTAAATTTTTATACGGATTTCATTGTATTAGACCACAGAATATATTTTTATTAAGATATCACTATTATTTTTTATGTAATCGCAAAATAAAAATAATCGACACATTTCATGTAATTTTCTTTTTCATTACGACTGTTAAAAATAACTTAAAAACATTAAATATTATTGAAATAATTACTAACATCATTAGAGTATTCATTCCTTTAATGTTTCCCGTAAAAAAATATTTTAATGTCAATTACATTAAAAGATATAAGCAAAATCAGAGATAAGGAGATGGGCCACTCTGTGTAAAGTCCAGCAGTCGACATTTTGCCCTCTCCCCCTCCTTTGACGACGAATTCGACTGCGCTGCTCCTTTTGGTGAGCTCCGGAAGCTTTGCCTTACTTGGCGGTAGGGGTGGTCTTGAAGGGGTAGATCTACTGGGAAATGCTTCCGGAGCTCGCCGAAAGGAGCAGCGCAGTCAAATTCCTTATGGAGTTTCGCCGGTGTGATTAGGACTATTAGTTTTATGTTCTCATTTCAGTCGTCCTCAGTTTCTATTCATAATTCGATGACTAAATTCCTTAGTTATCAGGTAATCTTTTAAGTTTTATTTCCCCTAGATGGTCATTGTAGTTTTTTTATTATTTTTTTTTGTAAACGTCCAACGTCCCTACCGTGTTTAAAAAAAAATATCGCCATTTCCTGCCCCAAGGGAAGAATGAAAAGAAGAGACGAAGGAAGAAACTAAGAGGAGACAAAGGGGTGCGCGTTCTCTTTTCTCGGGGCAAGAGATAGTCTTTGAAAACAAAAGGCCTTTTTAAAAAAAATTATTAAAAAGCCGCCATGCAGAAACGATTACCCAGTTCGTGTCCAATTTTTTCTTCGCTTTAATTGACTTGGCAACTTCGGACCTTAGCCAAGTCTATCCTATTTTTTTACAAGCTGCGCCCAGCTTGCGTGTATTACTCTTGACCGGTAGGTGTCGTATCCACTCCACCCTCTCTCTGTAGACGAAGACCTCACGGCAGTCTAGCGTACGCTTCTCAGGCGCGAGGTTCTCCTCTATGTGTGCAAAGAACGAAGCAAAACAACTGAACGATGAATAGTGAAAAATGAATATAAAAAAATTTCTGGCCCGGCCCTTCTCGCCCTGCCGCTGATTATCCTGAATAAAAAACAGAAAACAAATTTAATAAAAAAATATAAAAAACACACAGAACATTCTTACCTTAATCAAGGGCTGTGGCAATTGCAGATGCACTCCTTGCACTTCCTGTGACAGTTGCAAGCACAGTTGCAGCCACACTCTTCACACGACTTCTTAGTTGGCGTGCCTACAAAAAAAAGGTTAAAACAAATACAAATGATGAAAACAATTTAGACTTACAGATAGTGTTGCGAAAAAGAAGACACAATAATACTCGCCGTCATCTCCGCCGTAACCGTAAACAAAAGTCGGGCAAGGCGGCAAGATTCGTTTTCAAGTTTGGTGCAGTTCAAAATTAATTCATTGCTTAACTAATTGCATTGATATCAACTTCATTTAGAAATAAAAGACTGAAAACTGTACAGTCTGTAAATGTTTTGTTAATATTTATCACACAGTAAACATCACAATATCGAAGTGATTAAACAGATTAAATTTCATAAATAGCAAATATGTTATCAAATGATCTCTTGTCTCTTTTGGTAAAGTAATCATTTTGCCAGGTGTTTCAAAATCAAAATCGTTAGTTCCCTAAAGAAGTCACTCTACCCAGTTGCGGCCATAAAATTGAAATCGCTTGTAGCAACAATTGTTGAATTATTTTGACGAAATGTCGTCTATTTTTAAATAAATAAAAAATTTAAATTAAGAAATTATCCTGTTTATTTTTGCGGTATGAAAGCCAAACCAAAGCCAAACATACTGAAAAACTGAAAAATGTAGGGGGGGCAGTGGAACGCTGAGGGAAAAACTGAAAAATTTCTGTCCCGGCCCTTCCCGCCCTGCCGCTGGTCATCCCAGGAATTAAAAAAAGAAAAAAAAATGTAATAAAATTAAAGAAAAAAACATTCTTACCTAAGGGCTGTGGCAGTCACAAATACACTCCATGCAAACGCGATGACAATTGCACACACATGCACATCCGCAACTGTCACATTTCTTAGCGGGAACCAAAAAAAAGTTAAAATAAATAAACTCGAAAAAAAGTATAAAAACTTACACATTATTGGAGTCTTGCTTTGGTCAGGGGGTTTGGCAGCTTCATCATCCACCTCTTGTTGTTGTTGTGGCTCGGGAGCTTCCTCTTGTTCATCAGTATCTTCAGGCACGTTCAGTTGAACATGAATTTCAACTTGTGGCTGTGGTCCTTGCTCTTCAATTGCACGTAGGACAGCATTAAAGATGACGCCAAAATTCAGCCTCGTGCCTCTTATCCCTCTCTTGTTGGACCTTCTACGTGGAAATTATTTAAGCACGAACAAATTTGACATAATAACATAACTAACTATCTACTATTATAACTACATTGACAGGATCACAGGAAGGACGCCACGCGAAAACAGCGTGTGGTGGTGAAGGTAAGGAGGGGTAAGAAAGGAGAGAAGGAGAAAGGAAAACACAAAAGGTACAAAAACAAACAAACAAAATCAACAGAAATGCAAACAAACAAAACTCACCTTAAAAGCGTGAATAGTTGTGTTTCAATTTATAGAACATTAAAACGCAAAGGCGTGTCTGAGCTAAATAAAAATACAAATTAAAAAATTATCCTGTTTATTTTTGCGGCATGAAAACCAAACCAAAGCCAAACATACTGAAAAATGTAGGGGGGGTGGCAGTGGAACGATGAGCGAATAACTAAAAAAATTTCTGGCCCGGCCCTTCCCGCCCTGTCGCTGATTATCCTCAATAAAAAACAGAAAACAAATTTAATAAAAATATAAAAAAATACCCAAACATTCTTACCTGAATTAAGGGCTGTAATAGTCGCAGATGCACTCCTTGCACTTCCTGTGACAGTTGCAAGCACAGTTGCATCCACATTTGTCACACTTCTTAGTTGGCGTACCTACAAAAAAAAGGTTAAAACAAATAATAATTATGAAAACAATTTAGACTTACAGATAGTGTTGGGCTTGGCAGCGGTATCCTCTATCTCATCTTGCTGCGGCAGGTTGACCTCAACTGAAACTTCAACATTGGGTTCAGTGGGTTCGTCATCTTGTGGTTGGCCAATGAGCTGCTGGGCTGCTCGAAAAATGAGATTCCGCTTGCGTGGCATGTGGAAAAAAAAAAGACCGGTTTACAAATTTTACATTATAACTCACTAAATCTACTATTATAAATACATTGCCTATTTGACTAACTATTATGACACATTCTTACCTGAATTAAGGGCTGTAACAGTCGCAGATGCACTCCTTGCACTTCCTGTGACAGTTGCAAGCACAGTTGCATCCACATTTGTCACACTTCTTAGTTGGCCTACCTACAAAAAAAAGGTTAAAACAAATAATAATTATGAAAACAATTTAGACTTACAGATAGTGTTGGGCTTGGCAGCGGTATCATCTATCTCATCTTGCTGCGGTAGGTTGACCTCAACTGAAACTTCAACATTGGGTTTAGTGGGTTCGTCATCTTGTGGTTGGCCAATGAGCTGCTGGGCTGCTCGAAAAATGAGACCGAAATTGATCCTCATTCCTCTCAAGCCTCTCGCTTGCGTGGCATCTGAAAAAAAAATTAAATTACAGTTATTATTTAAGACCGGTTTACAAATTGTACATTATAACTCACTAAATCTACTATTATTGCGAGCCCGAAGGGCGAAGCTAATAATCGCATACGCAGAAAAAAAAAGCCATGTCACTTTGTCTGTATGTATGTATGTAACGCTCCATAGCTCGGGCCTTTTACGACACATTTCAGACTTTTTTGGTCTTTAAAATTACGCAAAAAATATGCGGTGCGACCAGAACAAAAATAATTTCATTGACTTGATTAGTTCTCCCGTAATTAATGAAAAACTGTTAAAATAATTGATTAACGACTAGTGACATCTTGCGGTGGCAACTACAACTTTTTCAATTTGGGTCAAAATAAATCACCACCAGATGTCCATAGCATCGCTGTGATGACGCAATCTTTGATGTTCCAACCATGACGCAACAACCAGATTTGCAATTATGTTTTGCAGTTATTTGACTAAAAGATGGTTATTTTTAAAATTCAATCATTGAACTTTATGTGTAAAAATTGGAAAATATGACTTGAGCAAACTTAACGTAAAAAACTTGCAAGGATATTGAACAGTGACGGAAAAATCCCGTTTTAAGACAAAAAAGTCTGTGAAGAAAAGTGTGAATTGCGGATAAGTCTGACTTAACAATAGGCCCTGAATTTGTCATTTAAGACAGTTTCAACTGGCTTACAACTATCCCTTCGCGGCGAGCTGATAAGCTTGCTTTTCTATCTTAAATACATTGACTATTTGACTAACTATTATGACAGGATCACAGGAAGGACGCATTCAGAAACCAACATGTGGTAAAACTAAGGAGAGGTAAGAAAGGAGAGAAGGAGAAAGGAAAACACCAAAGGTACAAAAAAACAACAGAAATGAAATCAAACAAAACTCACCCTATTTGCGTGAATGTTGTGTTTCAATTTACAGATCGGTTAAAGGCAAAGGCGTGCGTGTGCACGTGAGCAAATCAAATCATTAGTGATGTTGACGTGATGTGACACCAAAACAATAAACAATACACTCAATGTATTACTAAACTCACGTCGTTATTAAAGTTACGCCGTTTATTAGCGTGCTTCTACGCTACCTTTAAAGAACTAGAAGACTGCAAACTATCCCCTGTTAAGTAAGTCGACGCCATCCCCGTTTGCCCTATCCAGATATGTTGCCACCCACAATTTCTTGGGGAGGTCAGTGGGACTCTACTCGTTGGCCTAGCAAATACATTGCGTAAATACTGCTCTAGAAGCATAAGCTAACTTTACTCCAATTGTGGCATACATACATACCACAATTGTGAATTAAATAAGAGAGCCAGAGACGAAAGTTATGAGGTACAAAAAAGGCTTTAAAAAAATTTATGTGTTATAACTTGAATGGGACCAGGACCACCAAGATAAAAACACAAAAGCGAAACGAATTTAATGAAAAAACGCGACATTCTGATTTATTAATATGCAAAGTTAAAAAAGTACACTTGCACAAATTACATGCAAACTCATGAAGCATTGTTGCATTATTCTATTTTAATTTTTCTGAGTTGTAAGACCAACAAACAGACAATTACACACATTATGTTGCAGCACACATTATTATTATTCTAACTTGTTTTCCATGCCATGGAATGCAATGCCTTTTATAGAATGTTGGTGTGATAAACCAAATCGACACTTTAACTGACAATGAAAAATTGAATTTTAAGGGGCAGAAGACCATTGAGGGGAAAAAAGAAAAATTGCATCTTCTATCGGACCGCCCTGACGCTGATTATCCTGGGTCGTGTCAAGTGAAGAATCCGGATTCGGATTTTTCATGATGTCTCTCTGATTTGTCGGATTCATGAAAAAGCCTCTACCGGCTCTGCTAGCACGGCTGATCTAATATCCATCTATTCGACGTATGTTTATCCATTCTTCTTCGCATCTATTTTTCGTAAAAAAATACGACGATACTATGTACTTTTCACGTCTTTCTTCGATATTGCGATCTTGTATGCTTTGTATGAATTTTAACTGTCTAATAGACGTAATATTTCACATAAACTGAATCTACTTTCCCTGGTTACAAATTACGTCCATTAGATGACCACAGTGAACGATAAATGGACGGACCTAGTTTAGACGTCCATTGGATGCAAATATTCGTCTAGTTTTGTTAAAGTTCATTTTAGTATAACAAATGGACGGCTAATGGAGAAACCCCAGAATTAAAGCTAAAATTTTTCTATAAGTTGATAGAACTCATAAAAAGTAGCCGTAATTCACCATGTGAAAATTAGAAATTTCCATAAATTTATGTTTTAAGCTAAGTAACAATAACACAGTAAAATTTAAATGTACCAAAATTTTATTTCTATATTTTGTTATATTTCTTATTTAATCCTATTACTTATTTAACGTGAATTTAATAAGGCGTTAATTTGTGGTATTTGATAATTTGTTAGTTATAAAGTATGGATCATAAAATTATTTATTATTGATGAGTGTGTGGTCAGTGTATAGAGCGATGGATTGCGATGCGGAAATATCAAGGTGATTCGATACCAGGGAGAGTCAAATCTTTTATATTCGTTGTAAATCTAGCTTACATTTTATGTGTTTCGGACGTCTAAATTACGTCCAGGATATCCTATATACGTTAAAAATCTACGTAGAAAGATGTGACATTAGGACGGACATTCAACGTAGCATGGATGACCAAAATGTATATCCAATCGTCATATATGGATAGCAGGAATACGTTGTTGAGATGCAAGCGTGCTAGCAGGGGGCAATCCGTCATTCCGTCCGAACTAAATTTCCGTGTTAGCTTGTGGGAGACGGATTCTTCACTTGACACGACCCAGGAGAGAATTTAGGAAACGAATTTAATAAAAAAAATAAAAATAAAAAACATTCTTACCTTAATCAAGGGCTGTGGCAATCACAGATGCATTTCTTGCACTCACGGTGACACCCACAGGGACATTCGCATTCACGCAGATTGCATTTCTTCTTTGGAGTGCCTACAAAAACGTTAAAACAAATAAAAACACGAAAACTATCTATATTTACAATTCCTTTCAGCATGGTCACTTATGACTCTAGGCAAACTCTTGATCCGATAGGAGTTTGGGGCTCGGAAGCTTCTTCCGTCTCAGATGTGATGTTTAGTTGAAGTTGAATTTCAATATCAGGGAGGTTTGTTGTGGTTTCATTAGTTTTTTGTTGGATATGTTGGTATAGCGTAAAAAAACACCCCCAGATTGATCCTGCCTGATCTTAGACCTCTTTTGTTGCTACGCTTACGAGATACACAAGAAAAATATTTTATTAGCCACAAAGTAAGCAAGTAAGAACAAAGTAGTTATTATGTAAAATTTATTCTTTTCTGTGGCACAGAATGCCATGCTTTTCATAAAAGGTTGATGTCATTCCTTTATGTCCAGGAATATTCTTCATGAACACACTGTGATTACGTGTCTTTGAATATGCGTCCTCAGCGTACTGACATTAATTTATTTGTAAAAATTAATATTTTCTCATGTAAAAAACAAATTATTCGTAGAAACGGTTTCCAATCGTACTCAAACTCCGAATCCTCAACTTGAGTGGATGGCTCATCTGAAAACCAGACTGAATTCTCTTCGAACATTTCTGGAGCACTATCCAGTTCTTCAATTATCTCTTCCACAGGGACTTAAATGGATGTGATCTTGTCCGAGAATGTAATGTCCATGAAATCGAAGGACGATAGAGCAAGTTTTCTGATCCATGTTTGACTTAAAGACATGTCCCATCCATCGATGGTTTTTTCATTCCTTGTCGATTTCAACACTGATTTGATTAGCTTAGGGTCTGCAGACTTGTTGATGACCTTAGCAGAGGAAATTGTTTCAGGATTATTTATCCTGGAGGTGGATCTAGGCTGGATAAATATGAATTCATGTCATTGATGGTTGCAGTATAACTAAAGATTTTCATCCTTGCATCAGGCATGTTCTGCCAGTGATAGGTAGAGACTAGATTGATAGAAACACCATTGTAGCTGATCTGATGTCTTTAGACTCCATGATGTCGAAAAGTTCATCTGATTCTTGATTCAAGTAAAGCGGACATCCGAGGATAGACAAAGCTGACATCAAGATGAGGGTACACGCACGTAAAATAAAATTTTTTGGTTTTTACCTAGCCTAGAGTAATTTTTCACGATGGTCATTTTTTCGAGAGGTTTTTTACCTCGAAAAAATTTATTTTGCGAGATATTTAAGTGAAAAGTTGTATTAGGCTCCTCCTTTCCAAATTTGGCTGTTCAGCCATCTTTGGTGGGAGGAGCCTAATTAAGGCCCCAAAAATTGCAGACGAACAGCTGTTGAGTAAGTTTTAGCTGTTACTTTAATAATCGATCGATAGAATATCGATCCACATCTCGATCGATTATTAAAGTAACAAGTAGTAAGTAAGTTTTAGCTGTTACTTTAATAATCGATCGATAGAATATCGATCAACATCTCGATCGATTATTAAAGTAACAGCTAAAACTGACTCAACAGCTGTTCGTCTGCATTGTTTGTGGCCTTAATTAGTCTCCTCCCACCAAAAATGGCTGAACAGCTAAATTTGGTAAGGATTAGCGTAATACAACTTTGCACTTAAATATCTCGCGAAATAAATTTTTTCGAGGTAACAAACCTCTCGAAAAAATAACCATCGTGAAAAATTACTCTAGGCAAGGTAAAAACAAAAAATGTTTATTTTACGTGCGTGTGCCCTATTAAAATGGATCTGGAATTCAAACAAGTTCAACTTACCAACATCAAGCAAAAACGCAGAGGCAATAAACAACGGAATCGACGTGTCCGTCGTAAAAATCAGAAAGCAAAAAGGTAAAAAACAAAATTTAAAGTTTGATCCCTCTCGAGTAATAAAAAAATAGGCTTAACATATACCAAGTACCGCAACAATTTCGATTAACACTCCTTCTGTCTCAAAGACAAGACAATAAATTTTTAAGGTATAACCCTTTATCAACGTGAGTCAAAAAAAGTTTTTAACTTCTAGACGCCACGTAAACAAGGGTTAAGAGGGGATTCCCTATAGGGCTTTGTCCCGACAGGCAATCTTGGTCACTCCAGAAACTTGACTGTGCCATGACATGTTTTGAAGCAATGTACACTGAAGTAGCAACTACCCTTGAGATGCAAACTCTACCACTCAATAACGCAGTGACACTAGACGAGTGTAGCTTTTTTGCAGTTCAATAAGACCTCATTGGAGTTCAGTGATGGCCTGTATAGAAGAACAGGATTGGCATATCTATTTACTGCCTCCAATCAACAGGGAGCCTCATATTCTCCACTAGTTTGGTGTGTTTCTTGTGATCACCCCAAGTTATGACCCTGGTGTAAATGAAGGATCCTCCAATGGTGATATCAATTGTTAATTGCCTCTCACCTTCCTTCTTATAGTGTCAGGAATCCTGTTTATCAACACTTTATACGTTCTCCCCAGGTCGGTGGTGGTGACAGCTTTCCAGAGATCGTATTTGAATCTAATTAGGCCACAAAGAATGGAAAATATATGAGAAAAATGCCATTTCTTGGGTCTCCTAATAGTGTCAATTCATCTTCACAGAGCTTTGTTTAAGAATGGAGAGACGGAAGACCCCAGAAGATTATAGTGAAGCAAGGCCTTGCCTATTTGACGGTGAACAGTTAAACTGAAGCTTCTCCCATTAAAGAGGACTGTAGTTAGGTTAGACGCCATTTCCTCTTGCCTGGAGGACAGTGATTCTGGTTCTCTTAATAGCTTGGTAGTGGTTATCCATCTAAAAAGTGGTTTGATGCAATTGTTGTGAAAAGTGAATTCAGAACTGAACTCAGACACTAGTAGAGTTAGAGATGTGACCTTCACTGAGTCATAAATCCGCCCTATTTCAGGGAAGAGACTGCCGAATTTGTAACAAACTGCAAGCATTATGTTGAATTTATTCAGATGCTGAGAGTTGTCTGCAAGAAAGCTGGTCAGGATCTCTGAGTCATATGAAGAGACGGCGACATCCACTAACACTGGTACCTCTTTAATTTTCCCTGATGGAAGTATTTTATGGGTTCTTCTACCAATCTTTAGGCTTATTGAATTTCTCATAGAAATTCATCACAGTGCAATGCAGTAGGCTAGACATATAATGTAGGATCCCTTGCATCATTCCTGTCCCAACTGTGATGTTATTGATCTATGGCCATTCAACCAGCTGTCTCCAGCATCTCCCAAGCCTTATTCATGAAGTCACTGGATGTGCACAGATAAGAGTTATTGACGACAATTTCCATCAAGTTTGGGTCATTCACTATCAGTTTCTTTGTGAACATTGAAATTCCCCTGATGATTATTGGGTGCATGTAGGCAGGAGTGAACTCAATGAGGACAAGAGCAAATTTAGTAGTGTAATTGCCCTGGTTCCATTGTTGTGCATCTGCATATTTTGCAGCCTTGACAACTTGCTCTTGAAAGAGTTTATTTCCTTCTTGTCATGTCGATTATTTTTTACTAAATCCGGAGCATCCAGTAGGAAAGCCGGCCCAGTAAAGATTCGGTGGCTTGTATTTAACTCCGCTGCTGGCACTTCTCTGCTGATGTCGTTTTCCGGGTTTTGCAACGTTGGAACGTAGAGCCAATGGGTAGAGTGAAAGGTGTCCAAAATATCACTAACTCTGGACAGCTCTTGGAGTTTAATCATGAAAGATTCGTGGTGGAGTCAGTGAAAAGCACGACTCAAAGAATTTTAAAGCACAGCTCTTTGATGATGGTCGTTGCCATCCTGACGGACATCAGGCATCCATACAGCTCCAAACACGGAATAGAAACATATTTAACTGGTGCCACCTTTGTTTTGGTCATAACGAGTAACACATTTATCGGTCGGTCCAGCCGCTCAAACCGAAGATAACCGACGGCCCCAAAGGCTTTTTTCAGAGGCGTTCTAAAAAATCATCAGATCCACGGCTCCTTCATGGTACTGCGTCCAGCAATAGCAACGTGGAATGCTGAGGTTGTTGACGGCCATTAAGGATCCGGCACAATCTTGCCACTCCTTGGTCAGCTCAGGTCAAAGTCAACATCTACAGCTGCAACCGGCTGGCCAGGTAGCGACAACAGGACGGTCCGGCCGAACGGAGCCCCACTGGCCCAACTCAAATCCGCCTTCTTCTTCGTCTTAGTGTTTCGGCACCTGCGGTTGCTTCTCTGTCTGTTGTTGTCACTGGTTCTGAAAGATGTGACCCAATTGTCAACGTAAAACTGGTGTTCCACTTTGACCACAAACTGGGCATCATCGGTGTCGGCATCTTCAGACAATCGGCGCAAAACGTGCCCACAGATGGCGGGTGAACAAACGGATCCGAATATGTAGTTCTTCATGCGGTAGACATCCTGTTCCAGTTGACCTTTGGGCGCATACAAGAATAGATAAACAAAGGAATCTTCTTCACGCATACGCATCTGGTGAATCTTATTTATGTCGCCACACAGAGCAATGGGAAACTCACGCAGCCAAAGTAGCACGCCAACCAAGTAGCGTGCGGCACTTCTCCCTTTAGCAGCTCCTCATTCAGCAAAATGCCGTTAAATCTAGTTGCTGCTGAAAATTATCCGGAAGGTTGACGTTGTCCTTTGCCCATGAAACGCGACCTCGTAGTGCTGTTGGTCACTCAAGAAACCCGTCGTCTCCTCTAGGATACGACGGGATCGCAAAATCTCCTTTCCAACTGACGGTTTGGCTTCGGAGTAGGCGCCAGAGGGTTCTTGGCACAGAAACTGGTCGAAGATTTCGGCTAACACGAAGATAATATTGGCGTGGTGTAGCACCTCAGGCCCGTTTCTATTTTCATGGCCGGATCGACATCTCTTTGGATGGCCCAACCAAATGCCGTAAGGATGGCCTTCGGAGTATTCTGCAAAAGCGGTACCTTTCGATATTTGAACGCATCGGTATGGTCCATTCCAATCGACAACTTAACCTCCGCCACGCTGACGCACCAAAGCGTAACTTCCGCCAAGTGAGGCCACTTTCCCACAACATTTTCATGGGATACGGGTCTCTTGCTCAAACTGAAAAGTGGGACAGTATACGCGTCAAAAATTTCAAACTCGCTGAGGCCGTCAACGGATTAAAAACGAAAGAAATTGCCAGGACTAAATTTCAACCATCTTCGGCCCGTCTAAACCAAGGAACTGCCGGACTTCCTCACACAATAACGATATTTCGCAGGCACGATCCAACGGGGCAAATGTTTCATATACTTTTCCGCTATGAGCACGGATTGCCACCGGCACGATATGCAGAAACGTTTTATTTTGTCTTTACGGGGTGATATGCATTCATGTGAAGGGTGGTTTTGATGATTTGGACCATTTTAGTTCCTTCTTGTCTTTGTCGGGACCGCTCTTCTTCGCCCTCAGAGGTAAGATGTAAGACTTGTAAGATGGTCGTTTCCTGCTCGAGAGCAATACTCGGTCATTTGTGTCTGAATAATCGTCGAGATCAGCTAGATCTGGGAGTTGATCTGTGATGAGGTAGTTGCATTCTGCCCAACGGTTTCGGAGTGCGTGCGGCAGTTTGTTGACTACATGCGCCAGGACGTCGTGACTCTGTAATTTGACACCGCAAACCCAAAGCGGAGCGTTGCAACACAGGAACGTAGAGCCGCTGAAAACTTCTGCAACGCTTTGAAATCTCTTTTTTGGAACGGTATCAAATCCTAAAGCGCTCTAGCTGCTACAAGGCGTGTCAATGACACGGGGTTTTCCGAATTTTCTCTGGATATCTTTCAGGCAGCTCTCATACAGCCTTAGGCGCCACAAACACTCGCCCAGCTGCATCTGAAAATCCGTAGACAGGCATCTATGTAGGAACGCCTGTCTCTCCCAGTCATCCTGGCAGCAACCATCGACTTGTGCCACAAACGTCTAGATAAATATCGGCCATTTTAGGAGAATTTTGTTGAATTTTGTTAGCTCGATCTTCAGCAGCTGTGATTTTGACCTAAAACTCGGGATGGCCGTATTTCCATGTCTTTCGATGTTAAAAATCCATCCGTCTAGGCTATTTAAGTTGTTACTCGATCCTACACCACCTCTTGCTTTTCCGCTCGGTTGAGGCGCTGGCCCGCCAACTCCGCCTAAGTGAGAATCCACATACAGTACCCACCACAGGTATTGGATCACCCCGGTCCAAAAAAGGCGTTTTAACCCGTGCGAGATAGGCCTAACGGTGTCTCGCGCGAGATTTTTAAAAAAATACTTAGATTGGTCGTACGAGGTTTATTTTTTTTTTGCAGAAAGATAAAGAAATATTCTTCATCTTTCTGATTTTTAATTAAAAAAAAGTGTTGAGGTTCTGTATTTAAATTAACCATTCATAAATATTGGATCACCCTAAAAATATGCCGCATGGCCTGTCCCTACCCGCGGCATGGCCTTAGGGTATGGCGGGGACGAATCCTTTGTCTACCATATCCTAAGGCTATGCCGCGGGTAGGGACAGGCCATGCGGCATATTTTTAGGGTGATCCAATGAATCGGATTTAAACTGTGCGGTCGGCCATGAAGTGGCGCACTTTAAAACGTATTTGCCGTTACTTATGACGTCAGTGGCAGTGAACTGTTAGCTGCAAGCAACAAGGTTACCGGATATCTCCAACCGGTTGAATAACTTTAGCTTGGGACGGACGGAAATGCGCTGGAATTTTTCTCAGACGTGATTGCCGTTGACACATACGACTGAGGCGAAGGTGGCACTTTAGCGCTAGAGACGCTTTTCGAGATGAAGGCAGGAGCGGTAACTTGCTGTTGCTGCTGTGAAGATTCAAATCCTGCTTGTGCCGCCGCTGAATGAGGTGCTGCATTGTTTACATTCAAACTGGCGTCTAAACTACTTCTGGTGGCCTTCGAGCTTAAAATCCCAGAACGCACCGGCCCGTTGGATGATTCCGCTCTACCGGGTGTAAGGTTCGTGATAAAATCTTTAAAACCTGCCAACGGACCTTTTCCCGAAGCGGGTCTGGCGTCCACTTACGGCTGCCTAGGAAAAACTGCCTAGGAAATACTGTCGAGTCGTAAACGCTGGAGTGGCAATTTGTGCAGCAGAAAATACAGCCGATTCCACGGGTGTTATTGATATTGTACTTCGCCTATCTCCATCCAACTTCTGTACAAGAATCTGGCTTCCTAGCTGATGACCTTCGAGTTCGTTCATTAACCGAAGCTGGACGCGTTCCGCCTCAACCTTTAACTCTTCTTTCAGCTTTTCTTCGTTTAAGCGCCTGATTCTTTCCTCTTCGATTTCTCTCAACCGCACTTCTTCCTAGGGCTGCTTCATCCACAAACCGGAGCTCTGTCTCAGCCACTTTCCGCACCTTCTAATGAATTTTACTTTCCACCGACCGTTTGGAACTTCTTGAACCCGACTTGCTTGGCTTGGCCACGAGCATCTTGCGATGAAAATCGTTGTCGAATTCTTCTTTCGTCGCACACGCTGCCAGAACTTCATTGTGACACAGCTCAACGTTCTCAAACTCTCACACAAAAGAAGATAAGTAATCCCGCTCCTCAGCCTAAAACTCCTCTCCTGGACTAAGCCTTGTCTGTTCCTTTCTGTCGAACGAGCTTCCTTTTCTCCACACTCTTAGACACCGCGAATGTCGGCTGCTCAGGTTCCGACCCACTAAGAGTTTATTCTTCAATGACTAGAAGCTGAGTGGCATCCATGTTGTCGGGGGTGGCCGTGATGCCCTTTACCGTTGGGACGCTGAAAAAAAATGCAGGCCAGAAGACTTGATACGTCTTGATGCGAATTGAACGGGTTTTTAATTTGAAGCTGAGAGAGTCATAAGACACACAAGATAACAGGAATGCAACGAGTTAATAAATGCAGACGTAGCGATGTTAACGGCTTTCTTGGTCTTGATAAACGGGCGCCTCCAACGAATCCTGAGTGGTAGCGCTCTCTGTGGCTAAAAACTTAACCACTCTCTTCACTTGGCGGGGCAGAACAGAAGCGTCCCTTAAGAACACGAAAGGCTGATTTAAGGACCGAGGAGAAAAGAAAATCACTTGTCGGGAGTTGACGATGGGCTGGTTGCAACTGGCTGCACTAGTAAGCAGATACTGAGCTGAGTGCAATCTGTAATCGGGTCGGAGAGGGAAGACATCCCCAGCACTAAAAGAGGGGAAAACAGGGACTAAGGAGGCAAGAGCCTCTTTTTTGGGCACATCCAGATAGTGCCAGAAGTGGGATCATCACACACGTAATCACATTACTTTTTCGACAAGCAAAAATATGTTTGTTTTTTGCTCACAAGGTACGATAAACGAAGAGTACAATGGAGTAAGCCATATTTGTATTGGGCATAGTCAGTAAAAGAGTAGGGATAAAGTACCGTGACAAACGGTGAATTGCAACAAAAAATAATGGTTAATAACGCGGTCGGGAGCTAAAGTACCAGCGGCCAGTATTGGCATCGATGGGCGGCGTCGTCGTTGCGTTGGTTGTTGTCGCGTTCACGGAGAGGAGTGATGATGTTGTTGTGGTAGTCAGGGTGAGCGTCTAGTCATTACAACTTGTCGTATAGCTGAGTCTAAATCAAGAGAAAGTGTAGACACTTTTACAACTTTATGACACAAATTTTGCCATTTTCTTTATTATTGCAATGAAACAAACAAACGGTCACTAGCTGGCTGGTGAAAATTGCAAATGAAACATTCGGGGATACCTTTTCATCGTAACCATCAATTTCCAAAAGGAAATGTGATCGCAAAACCTAATGGCCATTAATGAATGAGACCTTGGTATTTATCCCACCCAGGTGTAAATTTTCCATTGATAAATGAATGGGTCAAGGATGGGAATTCAGAGCTATACTATGCCAATTGCTACAGTTGCAATTTAAGATTGACGAGAGGGCGGTTAAACAAACCAAACAAAATCAGAGTTTTGTACTGGGGTTACCTAAACTGCAGCCTGAGATACAGCAGGTTTACAAATATTCTGCTGCTGCATACCAAAATATCAGAAAGCCTTAAATGTCTTAAAATATAAATATAAAAGCCTTAAAACTGATCCAGTCCGGGTGAGAGTTAAGGGACACAATCTGGAGGCACTTTTTTGGGCGGGATGACGATTCTCGCCATGGCGAGAAATTCTCGATGAACGATTCAACCAAAAACTCTCGAGAAGAGCTCAAATTTATGGCTCTGTCTCGAGTCGACTACCTGTGACCTGCCAAGGAATACAAACTTTCTCTTCCACCACTTTTCTTTTCTTCCACTTAAGTGAGTAACACAGGAAATAACTTATGGAGTTCTAAACTAAAATATTTAAATATTCTAATAAATATTCTCATTTTAAATATATTAAAATATTCCAAATAAAAATTTATAATAAATGGAAACTTTTGAACCCCTTCCTTTGGCTCGTGCAAATGGTCTTCAGAACACGCGAGAAACGCGAGTAGCACGCAACACAATTTCCGGTTATATTTTTATTCAATTAAACCTTTCACATCCCTTGATGGAAGTGTCACATCCGATTGTGTAGGGTACAATTTTATTTTATTCTTAGAAATAGTTTTAATGTGTAATATGTGAAATTTTATTAGTTAAAAAATGGTTATTCCCGACGTTGAGCTTAACCCTGCAATGACCGTTGTTGGCGATTCTTACCACGCGAGAAAAATTCGATCTTTCCTGGCCTACTGGCCTTTAATTTCCCGTTTTATTGACGAATGCAACTTAAATAGAGAAATTCAACGATCTTTAAAGACTATTTATCCCGCGTTGCGTACTGGAGTTGAATACCGCATTAATAATGAGGTCTCAAAGAATTTCATCTACTTTACAATTTGTTTTTTAATGACCAGGAGCTCAATAACTTACCTTACCTTAATTAGTTACCATTTACCTACCTAATTAGGAAACACCATTGCCTGTTCCTGGATGGGGTCGGAAATAATTTGAAGCAATTTTGGATATGATGCCCATATGACCAAGGGTGAGGGCAAGAAGACAACGATTCAAAGAAAGACAAGTAAAGCAAAAAGACTACATAACAATCTCCGAAGACACTTGAGAAGACAGAAAAAGAAGGGAAATCCCCACCTCGTTGCTTGCAGTTAAAGATTCAAACCCTTTATATTCTTATTTATATTCTAATTTCTATCTATCTAATTCCCTTTCTAACTATGCAAATCTAAACTGGATAATATCTAGATAATATACTATCTAGATAATATACACGATCGACGAATGCAGGGCTGCCCAGGCCATCTCCGATGACGATGGGAGGAATGTAGAAGAAACCAGATTTCGAGGATTCTGTGTATCCTTCCATGAGCCCCCATCCAAAACAGCCTCATAATACAGAGCCTGTTCCACAAAATATACAAGTTTGCCTCCGGAAAAACCATTCCCTAATATAGTACCGGCTTGGAGTATAGGATGAACTACATTGTCACTCATTAGCCCTGGTTCTTGATTCTGGAAATTAGTTAAAGTTAACTTTTAAAGTAATAAATAATTATTGGAAATTATCTTCACGGGAAATGCCCATCGTTGGGCCTGGATAGGGAGGGCGGCTTATTAATGGCAATATGAGAGGAGATCGATCGCAAACGAGAGCTGGTCATCCGAGGAGAGTCCCGTGGTAGCCCGGTGTCCCAAGATAGAGTGAATAGACGGCAACGACTTCGTCTTCAGCGAAAATTGTGGCAAGTCAGACTTGGGAAGGGGGAGGGGGTGGTAAGGGACAGAGGGGTATGATATTTGGTTAAATCTATCAGATATGACACATTCACGGAATTAAAAGAGAACCTCTCAAGATGACGGTGCTATCTGGAATGAAAAATTCCTGGTTTGCCTTTGGTGGCCCTTTACCAGAAATATACACGCATCACTAAACACAAACAATCAAAGCACACATATCAGAGTTGTCACATCGTATTTCCTAGACATTTCAATGATAATCCTTATCAAATTAGCTTTAAAACGCGTGTTTCATAGCTCTCCAGAGCTAGGGACTTTTGCCTATGGTTTTGAGACACCATCTTATGTCTGCTTCCAACGTCTGGTCTAAAGACACAAGTAACTGATTTGTAGGACGAGTCAGTTCACGAACTATTGCTGCAGTTGATATGTGCTTGCCGCTAAAATTGGAGTGTGTTTTACCATACGATTTTCTGTTTCAATTACTCTGTTTCCGGTATGGCTTGAAGTTGTAATTAAAACTGAAATAATGTTAGTCATCAACATTGAATCGGGAGCGAACGCAAAATTGCTCTTTCAGAACAGAATGATCGGCAGTATCAAAGGAAGCACTCTGGTCCAGAAGAGCGAGGATAACAGTTTCATCCCTTTCATTAGGAGAGACGTTGACTACCTTATAAAGGATAGGGGAAAAGGAGTTTCAGTTGAGTAATCTGGTCTGTTGGCAGCCTGAAATGCCAATGAAAATTCCCAAGTAATCATACAGTTATTCAACAGCACCCCACTTCATGAGTTTGGAAAGTTAAGAAAGGTCTGAAACAAACTTAAAGTTTGATAGTTTATCTGCATGTCTCCCACAGAAAGGATGTAAGTACTTGCTATGTTAGAAGCTGCTTGAGAACAGAGCCAGACTACGCTGAATCAAGACCAGCCCAAACGTTTTAGATCTTCTTCATACAGTAGCTTCCAGATTCTGCAAGACATTTTTTCTAGTCTGCTAGCTGATCTTATAGCTGATTCAGTAAATCAGTTATCAGTCTTCTTAGGGTATCAAACGTTTGGATTGGAATCTCTATCGATAGTAAGCTTCTTTACATTCCAACGTTGAGTTCAAGGGGGTTGCAGGCCAAAATGTACACATATTGGCTTTTTCATCTGTGCATGCTCTTAAGGCAAAGTGGTTATAATAGCCAGTAATGTCATTACTAGGATCTGGTCATTTTCATGAATTTCATCAGAGGATAGAGGAAGTTCCATTAGGTGGGAAGACTGCCAATATTCAATCCAATAAAAATAATAGGAATTTAGAAACAACAGAAGACAGATCTGTGGATAAATAACCTCCTGCCATGCCCGGGTTAATGATTCATTTGGCCGTTGGCAACTTAAGTTATAATTTTCGACGGTCACTTCCTGCCACCTTCAATGAAATAGTCCTCAACCTTTTTTTCTTTTATTTTATGCAATGAAAAGCCTTTGTTCAAACTAGTCCGAGTATTAGCTAGAAATGTTACTTTCTAATATGTTTAAAATTGGACTTTAATTAAACCTTTTGGAGTTTCCACTGTCTAATCATTTCATAAGACCACAATTAATAATAATAAGAATTTTATAAAGTTCTGAATACGGATTTAAGGATAGCATTAATACGCGTCCATTTTGGTGCCCACTTAATTTGTATGTTTTCTGCCTACCACTGTTGGTTTGGCTTCTTTTTGGTGAGGCCCCAATGCGTTCTGTTTTTTGTTTTTTTACATTTTCTTGTTCCCAAGGCAAGAAGATTCTGTATTCGGCAAGAAGATTCTGTTTGTGGTGGGTAAGGATCGTCATAGCCTGAAGTTGTAATTCTATTAAGTAAGAGTAAATTTGGGTCAGGGCATTGAATTTTAGTGGCTGTTCAGTGAGGGATGGTCGCACTGTGTGTTATTGTTGTTTCCAATAATGGCATTTTCTGTATCAAAGATTTGGGCGTTTAGTATGCCTGGTTGTTGTACGGTCTGAGAAGACTTTTCTATTGATAATCTATGGATGCATGATTCGCTTTTCATAATAATAATCATTGGGTGCTGAGAGGTTCACCCTGTAACTCATTTAGCTGGTTTTGTAATTGTGCAAAACGATCCTCACGAGCACTTACTGTGTAGACAGCAGTGTCAGTTTTGTATTCAGAGGGTCGATGGACCTGTTTTCTTGTCCTGAAGTGGTGCATGTACAAAAAATTAACACACATATTTAAAATCGCTATTACTTCTGTAATTAATGCCTGAAATATTATTAGTAAAATTCTGATGGTGGGAGGAGAGAAAAATAATATATCTGATCAATTTTATTAAAGCAAGTAAAAATATTACTATTGCAAAAGCCCATGGGTTATGTAACTGCTTTATTCAATTTATACTCGAAACCAGGTACTACAACTAGAATAAAACACTTCAGACTTGTTTGTATCTCCCTATAGGAACTGGATTATTTTACATAGCTTAGAAAGCGGGTCATATTTGTTAAGAAGTGGCGAACGTTTTTTTACTGTTTCCTTGTCCAGTGACTTTTCAAGTTTCTACCAAATCTCCTACACGTATTAAAATATTACATCAGTTCTGTTAAATGAAAAGAAAACAATATTTAAAATAGCAACTAAAACCAACATGTCCTCTCCGACTTAAGACAAGTCTTTGTCTGAGACTTTTTCATGTAACAGACAAAGACATGTCTTAAGTTTTCCTTATTTTTATTACATTACCTCCTTATATTTGTTATACATTTATTTTATCCCTTTTCAATTCACAGCATAAACGTCCAAACGTTTATATTCCCTTTCATAATTTTCTAAAAAAATTTCTGTTTTAATGGTATGGGTGACATAAAAAATTTCAGACAAAGACATGTCTTAAGTTTTCCTTATTTTTATTACATTGCCTCTGTAACGTATTGCGAAACGCGTCACCGAATAAGATGAATTTAAAAAGGGACATAATCTGTATTAATCATATAAGTTTCACGTGACTACATGTGGAGTGCGAGACTTCTCCAGCATGAGACGGGCAAATGCATTCAACAAATAATACAAATAAGGTCAGATATAGGACAGAACAGTGCATAGCCAATTGCTACCAGTGTACAGACGGGGAATAACTCCCAGCGTACTGCCTGAGGCCTCATCTCGCCTGCACAACTAGTGACAACTGACTAAGGAAATGAGTCAGAGAGACTGAGCTCAAGAAGGAGTGAGCCAACACTAGACCGACTGAACGGCCTGGCATTGACTGAAGAAGAACTGCATTGGGTGGGCTTTTATACTAGTTAAGACAGAGTCAAGAGACAAAGGCACATTATTCAATAATAGTCGCCCTGTGTTAAGGGTACCCCCAAGTAAGTTGACGTGTGGAATGACCGCTTGTCAATACTATTATGGGGTAGGCCTAACACTATGGGAACGTACACATTTACACACGATTTATGGGTAGCTCTAGTTCTACAGTAGCTACAGTATTACTGGCGCCGGGCGGCGTCAGGTTGCAGCATCATCAGCTGTGCGGAGCAACGCTTCGTTACATCATTCCCCGGACCGTTGGATTACGTCTCGTAATCCCAAAATTCAAAAACTGCACATTATTGACATTGAGATACACATTGGAACATTTAACATTTGAATCGTTTCTTTCCCGTTTCGATTGAATTTGTCATTGAACTTGTTTCACTTTCGATTGCGCTTGATTACTTCGACTGTATTATTACTGATACAGTTTACTCTAAGAAAAATTGTCAGTGTTGAGCGGATCCTCGTCGGTTGGTCTGCCAGGGATGGTCGTGATGCTTGAAGTGTGATAATCGTGATGCTGAATTGGGATGATCGTGATGCTTGAAGTGGGATGGTCGTGATGCTTGAAGTGGGATGGTCGTGCGTGCTGTGTATGGCCGTTCTTTGAGTGGTAGGTGAGCGGTTGCCGGTTGGCCAAGGTTTACCAGTCTCTTGGGAGTGATGAGTTAGATGATCGCTGCCACCAGATGTAACGTATTGCGAAACGTCACCGAATAAGATGAATTTAAAAAGGGACATAATCTGTATTAATCATATTAGTTTCACGTGACTACATGTGGAGTGCGAGACTTCTCAAGCATGAGACGGGCAAATGCATTCAACAAATAATACAAATAAGGTCAGATATAGGACAGAACAGTGCATAGCCAATTGCTACCAGTGTACAGACGGGGAATAACTCCCAGCGTACTGCTGAGGCCTCATCTCGCCTGCACAACTAGTGACAACTGACTAAGGAAATGAGTCAGAGAGACTGAGCTCAAGAAGGAGTGAGCCAACACTAGACCGACTGAACGGCCTGCCATTGACTGAAGAAGAACTGCATTGGGTGGGCTTTTATACTAGTTAAGACAGAGTCAAGAGACAAAGGCACATTATTCAATAATAGTCGCCCTGTGTTAAGGGTACCCCCAAGTAAGTTGACGTGTGGAATGACCGCTTGTCAATACTATTCTGGGGTAGGCCTAACACTATGGGAACGTACACATTTACACACGATTTATGGGTAGCTCTAGTTCTACAGTAGCTACAGTATTACTGGCGCCGGGCGGCGTCAGGTTGCAGCATCATCAGCTGTGCGGAGCAACGCTTCGTTACACCTCCTTATTTTTGTTGTACATTTATTTTATCCCTTTTCAATTCACAGCATAAACGTCCAAACGTTTATATTCCCATGCATAATTTTCTAAAAAAAATTCTGTTTTAATGGTATGAGTGACATAAAAAATTTCAGACAAAGACATGTCTTAAGTTTTCCTTATTTTTATTACATTTCCTCCTTATATTTGTTATACATTTATTTTATCCCTTTTCAATTCACAGCATAAACGTCCAAACGTTTATATTTCCTTTCATAATTTTCTAAAAAATTTTCTGTTTTAATGGTATGGGTGACATAACAAATTTCAGACACAGCCTTATCTTAAGTCGCAGAGCATATGTTGAGGGTTGCACATTTTGAGAATTTTTTTTTCTTTTTAACTTAGCATTTCTTTAAAAAACTTAAACCTTAGCGTAAAGCAATTATCAAGTTTACTTCAAATCCAAGAATCTTTCATTTAAAAAATACTTCAGACAAAGCAACGTCTTAAGATTTTATCTATTTTTACGAAAGCGCTATTATCATGTAATTTTGGGGATTATGCAAATTTTTACTAACTTAGAATTTTTAATTAAATGCGATTCCTTATGAAGATTCGCATTTAATTTAAAAAAATCTAAATTAACTCAAAATAGTACCGAAGTAGAAAAAATAATGTGGCTAAACAAGGAAAATCTTTGTTTTTTTGTAATTTAAGTTTTATTTAATGAAGAATAACAACTTATTTCTTTTTAGTAAAGCAATCTTTATTGTTGATTTTTTTAAAGCCAAAAAAGAAATTTAAAAATCTCAGACAAAGCATTTTCAGAACAATAACCTTGTTGTTTCGATTCGTTCGTTCGGTTAACGGTTCTTTATGGGAACCCAAAACCGGCACTTTTTCATAATACAAATATTTTCAAAATATTTATATATAAATCAGAAAACAATTACATAAATAAAGATGTAAGATTAAAACTGGTAAAACGTATTATATAAAGAATTATGATTTTCACGAAATTTTGACTTGTCTGAGTCATGGCTACAAAAACATAGGGCAAAACAATATTTATCCTTAATAAAGGTATACTTTAATGGGATGTGAACCATGATCCTCTTCATCATCAATCAACGCTATAGATCTTATTGCAATTCAAAAGTAGTCAAGGGTATAGGATTAGTCAAGCATAAAACAATTTCTAGTTCGGCTATAGGCCACAGTGGTGCGCATTGGCGTAAGCTGCGCACGACATTTGGCTATGTCGCGTACTTTTGAATTGCAATAAGATCTATAACCACTACATTAGTTCTTGTATACCATGGGAAACTATTTTGAAACGGAATTGATTGTTGTGTGTCATTGTTTTTTGCGTGAAAAATTTTTTAATCGCGATATTTGGTCGTAATCAAACTTGCGCTTTTTTAAATATATGATAAAATAATACGATCAAATCGCGCAAGAAGCGCTAAACATTCATTTTAAAGCTTGCGTTTTTCGTAAGTTATAAACGGACTCGAGGCAAGCGCGAAAATTATGGACGCGTGTCCGCTACTTGTCCAGTCGCCGCAATCGTTTTCCCTGTCACAACCGTTTATTTAAATTAACGAAGCGCTTGCGCGTTTCGTAAATAATACAATGAAATAAATTGCGCTAAATATATATTTAGCGCATCATGCGCAAGTTTATCGCAAACAAATCGCTAGCGCCACGCGCGCTTAGAAAGCGCTAGATCTAGCGCAAAACATTTGAATGGATTATTTTTCGCTTTTATTAATGAGTCGCCGAAAACAGCGGACGGGCGACAGCGCTTAATAGCGGACGGACCAGCGACAAGCACTGAAAAAACGGACGGGCTCGCGTTACTCGTCTGACCATTCGCTGCAGTCAGCCGCAGTAGTTTTTCTTCGCATAAAATAAAATAATAATAATAATTTAGAGCGACGCGCATTAAGTAGCGTTACTTAAGCGCTTGCTCGTTTTTTTTTGCGAGCCTGAAGGGCAAAATAAAACCATGTCATTTTGTCTGTCTGTCTGTCTGTAACATCCATAACTCGGGCGTTTCACGACAGATTTCGGACTTTTTCGTCTTAACAATTAGACTAAAAATATGCGGTGCGACCAGAAAAAAAAATACATTTACTTAATTAGTACTCCCGTAAAAAATGAAAAACTGCTAAAATAATTGCTTAACGACTGGTGACATCTGGCGGTTGTGACTACAACTTTTCCACCTTAGGTCTAAATTCCACTTTCCACAATAGCTTCCCTCGTTTTGATTTTTACAGATACTTGCCATGTCAAGGTTATGTAAAGGTGTGTACGGGATTTCTCTATCCTGCAAATATACCGCCGGAGGCCATGCGTGAACCTCTGTCGTGCAAACCGCCGGAGGCTATGCGTGAAAACCAAATTTACCGCCTGAGGACATTGCACTTATGAAAAGGTTGCATAAGGGAAACTGCTGTCGGTATAATGGCTATAGCTCTGGCTATACGATTTAAAGGAAAGTGGTTCAAGTCCAACTTTCAACAGCATCGTTTTTCGTGATCATCTGTGTGTGGGGGAAGGGTATATGAAGCCTAGGTTTGGTTACGACCAAATATCGCGATTAAAAAATTTTTCACGCAAAAAACAATGACACACAACAATCAATTCCGTTTCAAAATAGTTTCCCATGGTATACAAGAACTAATGTAGTGGTTATAGATCTTATTGCAATTCAAAAGTACGCGACATAGCCAAATGTCGTGCGCAGCTTACGCCAATGCGCACCACTGTGGCCTATAGCCGAACTAGAAATTGTTTTATGCTTGACTAATAATATACCCTTGACTACTTTTGAATTGCAATAAGATCTATAGCGTTGATTGATGATGAAGAGGATCATGGTTCACATCCCATTAAAGTATACCTTTATTAAGGATAAATATTGTTTTGCCCTATGTTTTTGTAGCCATGACTCAGACAAGTCAAAATTTCGTTAAAATCATAATTCTTTATATAATACGTTTTACCAGTTTTAATCTTACATCTTTATTTATATAATTGTTTTCTGATTTATATATAAATATTTTGAAAATATTTGTATTATGAAAAAGTGCCGGTTTTGGGTACCCATAAAGAACCGTTAACCGAACGAACGAATCGAAACAACAAGGTTATTCTTCTGAAAATGCTTTGTCTGAATTTTTTAAATTTCTTTTTTGGCTTTAAAAAAATCAACAATAAAGATTGCTTTACTAAAAAAGAAATAAGTTGTGTTATTCTTCATTAAATAAAACTTAAATTACAAAAAAACAAAGATTTTCCTTGTTTAGCCACATTATTTTTTCTACTTCGGTACTATTTTGAGTTAATTTAGATTTTTTTAAATTAAATGCGAATCTTCATAAGGAATCGCATTTAATTAAAAATTCTAAGTTAGTAAAAATTTGCATAATCCCCAAAATTACATGATAATAGCGCTTTCGTAAAAATAGATAAAATCTTAAGACGTTGCTTTGTCTGAAGTATTTTTTAAATGAAAGATTCTTGGTCTTGAAGTAAACTTGATAATTACTTTACGCTAAGGTTTAAGTTTTTTAAAGAAATGCTAAGTTAAAAAGGAAAAAAATTCTCAAAATGTGCAACCCTCAACATATGCTCTGCGACTTAAGATAGGGCTGTGTCTGAAATTTGTTATGTCACCCATACCATTAAAACAGAAATTTTTTTAGAAAATTATGAAAGGGAATATAAACGTTTGGACGTTAATGCTGTGAATTGAAAAGGGATAAAATAAATGTATAACAAATATAAGGAGGCAATGTAATAAAAATAAGGAAAACTTAAGACATGTCTTTGTCTGTTACATGAAAAAGTTTCAGACAAAGACTTGTCTTAAGTCGGAGAGGACATGTTGACTAAAACACAGAACAAACAAATAAGCCTATAAAAGCAACACTTATTTGGCGTATACGTCCCAAGTCCAACAGTATGTAGTTGTCCATTGTATTAAGTTATCCGTTGTTTTAAAGGAAATTTGTTTGTGTTTGAACACCAGATAAAAAGGCGAATCAATTAAAAAAAAAGAAGAGAAGGTAAATTGAAATTATGGTATAAAATTTTTCTTGAATTGGCTTGGAAGAATTTGGTCAGACAACCACAACTTAGCGTTGCTTTTCGCGAGTATTTATTTTTATTTTAATGTGTTATTCCACTAGTGGAACACACTTAATAGTCTTCATTAATTGGCACGTAGTAGTATGCAACTTGAAAGATTTTATTGAGATCGGTCCTAGACACAATCGAATGATACATCAGGAGAAGAGTGTTGTCAGGATGTGGTCACCGTTGTTCTTCATGGGAAATACCAGATCTTTTTTGACAATTTTTAACAATGAGATTATTTCTGTGTGTCCAAAGCGTAAATGCCATACAGCAATAATGTGGCAGTCAGGCTGTAATACCCGGTTGCAGAAGCGTCCAAGCGTACTGAAAAGAAAATTATTGTTTGATTTCAAAATATAAAAACTTAAGTCTTTTTTCCTGTATTTTTTCTATTGTTTCCTGCTCATTTGTGATGGAAGATTACGCTCAAACCTAAAAATTGGATTCGTAATTCAAAAAGTGATTAAAATTATTTTATTTTAGTTTTTATTACTGTAAATTCCAATGGCTTTTACCAATTTGAAAAGACTTTTCCCTACGTTGGGCTCTTCAGCAACATATTGTGGTTCAAAATCTCCATTTGGAAAAAACGGTGAAATCATCTGTTTGCATTCCGTTATTTAATTATATTGAAAAGATTTTAATATAATTCAGTGCAATTCTCAATGTTGCTGTTTGTTTTTACATGCTGAATAAACATTGACAAGAATTGTAGTGGCCAAATCGTATTGCTGATTAAGGTAAGCTTACTATTAGTAACATTACTGCAATTGAGCCCTGTTGCGTTGGAAGCGATTCTTATAAAAGGAAAAGGAGCATCCAAACGGCTTCACCGTGGGGAATACCTCCTAAGAGATATTATAGAATTGCAGGGTTTTCTTTCCGACAAGATTAATAGTGAAAGTCACTGAGTGGTTCAGAAAGTTTCACAGTAAAAAATCCATTGAAATTATCATTACAGTCAATACCTGCATCCCGAGCCCAGACGCTGATTTCAGGAAGTGCTTCCGATAATAAAGGCAGAGAATAATCGATTAATAAAACACTGACGGGAAATAAAACCATAATACCACCACTATTCAATGAAGCAGAAGTTCTGACCGTTGCAGAAGCAGCAGCAGGTACAGTAAGAAGGTAGGTGGAACAAGAGGATTATGGTGAAACCGTGCCAACTCAACAAATCGGTTGCACGACAAATCACCGATTTCATGGAAATTTTATTGAGCCGTTTAGAAGTTTTGTTTGTTTTAATTTCCATTTTCCCTTTTTTCCTTGAGCCATTTTGAATCCGTAAATTTATTTTTCACGGAAGATGATATCTAGCTCTTATTCTTTCAATTGTACATAAAGTTTTCAATGATTGGCCAAATTACTTCAGATTCCTGTTGAAAAATCTAAAAAAACTGTTAAACTAGAGATTTTTGAGATATTGAGACATTTTCAATTGTTAAAAGTTTAGGCATTCACAAAAAGCAATTTTGCGTTGTGACGGACAACGCCGATAATGTAATACAAATATCAGGTATTTTTTTGGCGTCTTATATGAGTTAAACATCGCGAACTAATGGTATAACGCAAAGATAAACCAACTTGCTGGTCCATCTTCTTTTTTTTCGGATGATTACAGGTTTTCGATGATTTTAGCTCTTTCGGATGATCAGCTTTTTTCATACAATACTACGCAACTGCAACCTTTGTGTGGATGTAATATGGAAAGTGAAAAATGGTTAAAAGATGGCTATAAAATGGATAAAAAAGTTTAAAAAGTATATAAAATTTATTGATATACAAATAAATTTTCATGGCAATTGACACTACCAGAACGGCAAAAACGGATTGGCAACATCGTCTACAATATTGGTGTTCAATATTGTACCTCGTTCAAAAATTCAAAAAAATCACCAAGTTTACAGTCGATTATTCTGATGTCCGTACTCTACCAAAAGGGATTTATGCCCACCTTCTCCCTGACGGCAAAAATCGCGTGAGGTTGCAGATTTAATCGCAAAAACTGTTGCTGAAGCTGTTGCTTTTAGTTGCTTACGTGCTTAGGCAGCTATATTTTGAATTACTGCTCAAAATGAGGATCATGAAAAATTATTCTTTTTTGACGTATCATATTTTCCTGAGTTACCTCGGTTCAGATATTTCCAACACCGCCAAGTAGTCATAGTAAATATAATCTTTATTTTTCATGATCACACTCGTTTAAAGTGTGCATCCCACAGCGGAAAGCGCAAATCCTTACAAAATATTCAGAAAGTCATTCAAATAAAACATAATTTGTGATTCATTTGAAATGACATTTTTTTCACCGACTATGGATTCGGTTTCAGCTGTTTTTCTTAATTGGCATACATTTTCCCATTCCTGAAACTTGCGAATTCACTGTCAGCAGAACCAGACCAAAACTCTAAATTTGTCCAGGAAGGTAAAAGCTGGGATCAAATGTGGAATAGGATATTGAAAAAGCTTTCATAATAAATCCATTAAAAACAACTGTGAGTGCCTATAAAGTTGCTTTTTCTAACTTTTTTTGGTGGTGAGATTGCTTCAATTTCATATTTAATAGATTCAGTTACATACTTCAAAATTGTTTGAATTGACAACGAATCTTCAACCTGAATTTGACAATAGGAAAGAGGTTGAAAAGAGGATACTAAACTGCTCCAACGAAACATACTAGAATCGAACCTGAAATAGAAGGAACATTTTTCTCGGAACTACGACGTCCACTTTAAGATAGGGGTGTAGAAGATTACTGATAAAGTTTGAAAGGACGATTACTCTAACAAACTTTCCGAGGAAATTACCCATGCCATCCCGTATAGTTTTTTTTAGATATCCTCGATTTTTTTTTCGTTAAACGCCGTATTTTTTGTTCATAGCAATAGGACTCCCCAGAGCATGTAAAATAGCTTCTGACGTGCTATCTGGAAAATTAGACAAGGAAAGTGCTCCCAGTGGCGCATCAGGCACTTACAGTTTTCAACATTTTTTCTTTGGATCTTAAGATATTGAGATCATCGTGACCAAGACGGCTGAAAAATAACTTTTCCGAATAATTATTATCAGATGATTTACCTTGATGTTTGTTGGGGAACACACTTTTGGAGCCGTGGGGTAGCTTTCCACATCCAATAGCGTTGCATCTGATCGACCTCCTGCATGATGGTTGATTCCAAAAAGCTGAACATCGTCGTCTGCTGGTCTGCGCCCTGAGAGGCTGCGTCCTAACGGGGCTCCCGATATTTTTCAGTTTTTTCTGTGTAACAACAGTGTGTCTTCTCTTTTTTAGAACGGAATTTTGTGTGTGCTGGTAACTGTCTTTTTCTACTGCCTGATGGCTGACTTTTGCTGTTAATTATTATTAACTTTACTAAGCTGGCTGTCACTGTCAGTGCTCGCAATATGCCGTGGGCAGAATGTCGTCTGTTGCTCCTTTCTCTTCGTGACTCTCTCCTACCTCCGCTGTCACCCAGTGCCACTGCCACTATTTTACGTCTGAGGCTTGTCAAGGGCTCCAGTTTGACACCAAGTAATTATCGTGGCTGCAGAAGTGGTGTTTGTGTGAAGAGATTGAGAGCATCAAAGAAGTTCCTACCCATTGGTCTACTTAATGCGAGATCAGTTGCCTCAAAACCCGACGTTATCCACCACCATCTTCTCACTTTTGATCTTGATGTCCTTGCCATTACTGAGACCTGGCTTACACCTGAGCATGGAGATGAGATTTTGGCCAATACCATTCCTGAAGGATACGTTGGTATCCATGTGCCAAGAGTTGGTCGACGAGGTGGTGGGATTGCTGTCATTCACCGTTCAACGATTTGTGTCAACCGTCTCCCCATTGCTTTTGAGTCACCATTTTTTGAGCACTTAGCCATATCATTGACAGTAAATACTGTGTTTGTCAAAATTGCAATTATTTATCGACCACCTTCAGTGAGCTGTCGTCTCTGTCGGTGCTGGAAAACTCCTGATTCTTGGTGATTTTAATATCCATGTCGATGACAATGCATGTTCTATTGGTCGTAAGTTCCTTGCTACTCTTGATTCCTTCGACTTGTGCCAACATGTCTCTACACCGACTCACGTTTCTGGTCGCCTCCTTGATTTGGTTCTCTCCCGTCTTGCTGATAACTTTGTCATGCATTGCTACATCGGCAACGCCGAATGAAATGCCTGAAAAATGTGTCGAAATGGGGGTATCACGAAAATCGTGATATCTCAAACATCTCAAAGACTTATAAAAAATCCTTTTTGATTCTGAAAGAGGGATGAAAGGGCTACATTTTGTATCAATTAGTTTTTTTTTACAAGCCGAATATACGGCTAAAAGCGATGTAGTCGGACGGGGAGACTTTGGGTTTTCGTGATATTTCACGATTTTCAACCGTGATTATCTCGTGAACGGGAAAAGATAAAAATCCAAACTTAATTCCGTTGGAATCGCCTTGCGATTCTGAACAGATTAGTCCTAGTCCGGATTTGTAAAGTTCTTTTCCGGATTACGATCCGAAAAGTACCCCCACCATTTCGGTCCGGTTGAGTGGGAGATCGCTTGTTAATATCAAACTGAATTCCCCCCTCCTTGGATTTATTGATGCTTTCTACACCCTAAACCCTTCTTTGTCATATTGTTAGACAAGGGCGAGTAGCAACGTCCTTTTGCCTTAATGGATCACAAATGGGGAGGAAGTAGAGGGAGAGGAAGAAAAGGCATAAAGGGCCGGCGTGATTGTCTAAGAATAAATAAATAAATAAATAAATACACAGTAGGAAAAAGAATAAAGAAGAAAAATAATTATGGCTATAGACCTTGAAAAGGGGAAAAGGATCGTGCAACCAACTTTTATGTGTCTGTTTGACTTGAGAGAGACAATTACTTCTGATGGTGGATCGTCAGCGTTGCATTTTTAAATTTTTTATTTGATACCTAATGATCTATCGATTGCCAAAAATTGTGAATTTTTTTCAATCATGGACATATATATACATATATCGCCGTCTTAACCAGTTTCATCATGCACCTAAATATAACTCCCCAAAGTACAAGCTTTCGATAAAGGATATTTGCAGCTGCTCCCAAAATGAGGAAGCACGTTGTGACTTCTGGGCCTACCAAGATAGGGCACGGGGGACGGAGCTTAGGGTTAGCGCACAGCGAAGAAAGGCAAAAGGAATTTAAACTGTTACTATTTTATCGGCATCACGTATTTAATTTTTTAAATTCTTTATTCCACCTCCTTCATCTTTGTTTAATTAGATCTTTTCATTCTGGAATCGATCCCCCCGTAATACTTCCTAATTCTCACTCACCTGTAAGCGACATTCCGCATTTTTCCGAGTCTACTCCAGATCAGAAGGAAATGGGCCTTTTGCCAAAGCTATTTAGGGAAACTATACGGGTCGCTATGACTGAGTCGACGAAATGGCGCCGTCATAAACGTCCATGGTTGGATGATTTTGTGCTGCCCGTTTCGCAAAAGAAACCCCGGTTCTTCTCGCCGTACCGTGTATGTTTTGAATATTTCAACTACGGAGAAACTGTAGGACAGTCAGGCCGAGTACTTTCTACTAAGCTACGAAATAGTTTAATTTATTGTGTTCCCTTCTGAGCCTAAACAGTGCCGTTCGAATTCTTCAGTTTGAGTGTCGATGCCAGGGTATTTGTCTAAATGATGTTTTGATGGTAACCCAAAAGATATTTTGATAATGATTTATATTAATTTAGTAATTCGTCTTGTTAATTTAGTTTTAGAACAGTGATAGGGGTGCTGCATTAAGTAGGTTTCAGCAACCTCATTCCCCAGATGACCTGTTTTACTGTGCACATCATAAAGCAGTTAAATAGTTTCTGGTATTGAAATTCTGGCAGTTGAATAGTTGACTTGGAGTCTGAGGAGAATCTTATTTCTTCAGTTTCGTTGTGTGAGTAAAGAAATTTGAAGGATTGATCTAGTACTGCATTAAAGGTGTTACAGTGACTGTTTTGTTGTTTTGTCGTATGCTTTCTCTCTTGTTGCTTTTTCTCTTTGCCACCTGGACACAGTTGGTGTTCAGGGTTCACTACCTTTGTTTTTACACATCACTGTTAGTGTAGTATTGTGTATAACCACAACACCTTAGGAGTAGTAATAGTCAGGATGATCCCCGCTTGTTTTCTGGTGAATCTTCGAAAGGCGAAACGAGATTTGGTTGAGCCCAAAATCCGTAAAGGTTCTTCCAGTTCAACGAGAGAGCGTCATCTGTCTTCCACGCCCCTGGCTGGGGAAACGGAAGCAAAATCTTCCAAGGATCTTCCAGCGCAACGAGGGAGCGTCATCTGTCTTCCACGCTTCTTGCTGGGAAAAGCGACTGACAAAAACTGGCAAATGAGGGTTCATGGCACTCGCGAAGAGGTCTACTTCCATTCTCCAGATCAAGTGAAAGGACTGATGTCTCTGCTCACACCATTACGCAATTTGTAGGGCAATTGACCATAGGTTACTTGACTTGCAGCCATATAATTTATAGCTGACGGTGGAGGTATGATCCAACTTTAACTCTACGGAAGCATTCTGGTAAGCATTCTGCTAAAAACTCTAGGAATTATGAGTTCTGCTCTTTCGTATTTTCATTTCGTATATGGGCCACTCTGTGTAAAGTCCAGCAGTCGACATTTTGCCCCCTCCCCCTCCTTTGACGACGAATTCGACTGCGCTGCTCCTTTTGGTGAGCTCCGGAAGCTTTGCCTTACTTGGCAGTAGGGGTGGTCCTGAAGGGGTAGAACTACTGGGAAATGCTTCCGGAGCTCGCCGAAAGGAGCAGCGCAGTCGAATTCCTTATGGAGTTTCGCCGGTGTGATAAGGACTATTAGTTTTATGTTCTCATTTCAATCGTCCTCAGTTTCTATTCATAATTCGATAACTAAATTCCTTAGTTATCAGGTAATCTTTTGAGTTTTATTTCCCCTCGATGGTCATTGTAGTTTTTTTATTATTTTTTTTTGTAAACGTCCTACGTCCCTACCGTGTTTTAAAAAAAATATCGCCATTTCCTGCCCCAAGGGAAGAATGGAAAGAAGAGACGAAGGAAGAAACTAAGAGGAGACAAAGGTGTGCGCGTTCTCTTTTCTCGGGGCAAGATATAGTCTTTGAAAACAAAAGGCCTTTTTAAAAAAAATTATTAAAAAGCCGCCATGCAGAAATGATTACCCAGTTCGTGTCCAATTTTTTCTTCGCTTTAATTGACTTGGCAACTTCGGACCTTAGCCAAGTCTATCCTATTTTTTTACAAGCTGCGCCCAGCTTGCGTGTATTACTCTTGACCGGTAGGTGTCGTATCCACTCCACCCTCTCTCTGTAGACGAAGACCTCACGGCAGTCTAGCGTACGCTTCTCAGGCGCGAGGTTCTCCTCTATGTGTGCAAAGAACGAAGCAAAACAATTGAACGATGAATAGTGAAAAATGAATATAAAAAAATTTCTGGCCCGGCCCTTCTCGCCCTGCCGCTGATTATCCTGAATAAAAAACAGAAAACAAATTTAATAAAAAAATATAAAAAACACACAGAACATTCTTACCTTAATCAAGGGCTGTGGCAATTGCAGATGCACTCCTTGCACTTCCTGTGACAGTTGCAAGCACAGTTGCAGCCACACTCTTCACACGACTTCTTAGTTGGCGTGCCTACAAAAAAAAGGTTAAAACAAATACAAATGATGAAAACAATTTAGACTTACAGATACTGTTGCGAAAAAGAAGACACAATAATACTCGCCGTCATCTCCGCCGTAACCGTAAACAAAAGTCGGGCAAGGCGGCAAGATTCGTTTTCAAGTTTGGTGCAGTTCAAAATTAATTCATTGCTTAACTAATTGCATTGATATCAACTTCATTTAGAAATAAAAGACTGAAAACTGTACAGTCTGTAAATGTTTTGTTAATATTTATCACACAGTAAACATCACAATATCGAAGTGATTAAACAGATTAAATTTCATAAATAGCAAATATGTTATCAAATGATCTCTTGTCTCTTTTGGTAAAGTAATCATTTTGCCAGGTGTTTCAAAATCAAAATCGTTAGTTCCCTAAAGAAGTCACTCTACCCAGTTGCGGCCATAAAATTGAAATCGCTTGTAGCAACAATTGTTGAATTATTTTGACGAAATGTCGTCTATTTTTAAATAAATAAAAAATTAAAATTAAGAAATTATCCTGTTTATTTTTGCGGTATGAAAGCCAAACCAAAGCCAAACATACTGAAAAACTGAAAAATGTAGGGGGGGCAGTGGAACGCTGAGGGAAAAACTGAAAAATTTCTGTCCCGGCCCTTCCCGCCCTGCCGCTGGTCATCCCAGGAATTAAAAAAAGAAAAAAAATGTAAAAAAATTAAGGAAAAAAACATTCTTACCTAAGGGCTGTGGCAGTCACAAATACACTCCATGCAAACGCGATGACAATTGGACACACATGCACATCCGCAACTGTCACATTTCTTAGCGGAAACCAAAAAAAAAGTTAAAACAAATAAACTCGAAAAAAAGTATAAAAACTTACACATTATTGAGTCTTGCTTTGGGGTTTGGCAGGGGGTTTGGCAGCTTCATCATCCACCTCTTGTTGTTGTTGTGGCTCGGGAGCTTCCTCTTGTTCATCAGTATCTTCAGGCGCGTTCAGTTGAACATGAATTTCAACTTGTGGCTGTGGTCCTTGCTCTTCAATTGCACGTAGGACAGCATTAAAGATGACGCCAAAATTCAGCCTCGTGCCTCTTATCCCTCTCTTGTTGGACCTTCTACGTGGAAATTATTTAAGCACGAACAAATTTGACATAATAACATAACTAACTATTTACTATTATAACTACATTGACAGGATCACAGGAAGGACGCCACGCGAAACAGCGTGTGGTGGTGATGGTAAGGAGGGGTAAGAAAGGAGAGAAGGAGAAAGGAAAACACAAAAGGTACAAAAACAAACAAACAAAATCAACAGAAATGCAAACAAACAAAACTCACCTTAAAAGCGTGAATAGTTGTGTTTCAATTTATAGAACATTAAAACGCAAAGGCGTGTCTGAGCTAAATAAAATAAAAAATTATCCTGTTTATTTTTGCGGCATGAAAACCAAACCAAAGCCAAACATACTGAAAAATGTAGGGGGGGGCAGTGGAACGATGAGGGAATAACTAAAAAAATTTCTGGCCCGGCCCTTCCCGCCCTGTCGCTGATTATCCTCAATAAAAAACAGAAAACAAATTTAATAAAAATATAAAAAAATACCCAAACATTCTTACCTGAATTAAGGGCTGTAATAGTCACAGATGCACTCCTTGCACTTCCTGTGACAGTTGCAAGCACAGTTGCATCCACATTTGTCACACTTCTTAGTTGGCGTACCTACAAAAAAAAGGTTAAAACAAATAATAATTATGAAAACAATTTAGACTTACAGATAGTGTTGGGCTTGGCAGCGGTATCCTCTATCTCATCTTGCTGCGGCAGGTTGACCTCAACTGAAACTTCAACATTGGGTTCAGTGGGTTCGTCATCTTGTGGTTGGCCAATGAGCTGCTGGGCTGCTCGAAAATGAGACCGAAATTGATCCTCATTCCTCTCAAGCCTCTCGCTTGCGTGGCATCTGAAAAAAAACAAATTAAATTACAGTTATTATTTAAGACCGGTTTACAAATTGTGCATTATAACTCACTAAATCTACTATTATAAATACATTGACTATTTGACTAACTATTATGACAGGATCACAGGAAGGACGCATTCAGAAACCAACATGTGGTAAAACTAAGGAGAGGTAAGAAAGGAGAGAAGGAGAAAGGAAAACACAAAAGGTACAAAAAAACAACAACAGAAATGAAAACAAACAAAACTCACCCTATTAGCGTGAATGTTTGTGTTTCAATTTACAGATCGGTTAGAGGCAAAGACGTGTGTGTGCACGTGAGCAAATGAAATCATTAGTGATGTTTTGTTAACGATAATGCATAGGGTCTACGGGAAAATCGTTGACCATGTCAACAAGTTCTAATTCTTCTATGATCGAATAGTTGTTATGATGTTCTGGGTCATCGCGCTGTCGCTTGTCTCTTCTTGGAGCTGCTAAACAAGAGAAAACGACACGGCCCTTTGGACGGACCTGTCTCCTAAGTTCACTCGGCTTAAGCGCAGTAAATCCAACAATTGTGCATTTAGAACAGCTGTTCTTCCCAGAGGGATATTTTACCCCAGAAACAAAAGCTCCGGCAGGAGAATCGCAGACAAAAATAATACCTGTAAGGCTGTAACATTGAAAAGGCGTTCACAATGGAAAAATCCATGTTCTAAAACATCTTTAATATCGTTCACAAATGCCCTCAAAAATGTATTTGGACCTCCTGTAGGGTTTTCTAGACCAAAGTAAATGCCAATGATGAAATGATATTTTTCTAAGCCGTCAATCCCACGGATAATTCCCAAAATTATCCACAACTGTTTTGAGGTGCTATTACTAAATATGGGGAGCCCGTCAACGTTAATCAGGATTTCAATTTTAATTGAAATTGCATTGCGGATTCTTGGAAGACATTTTTTATCAATTGCACCCTTCAGACCATTCAATAAACCAAAGTGATAATATTCACCTGGATGCATTGGGATTAAAGAAACGTTTCTTTTGGTTTTTAGCAATGAGCGGGCATCAACAGGGAGATTGGAATGGCACGGATGGGATTTAAAAACAGATGATAGTTTGTTAATATGTACATGGGGGACCCCACAACTAACAGCCCATGACGTTTATTGATCTTTAAACGAGTGTTAATGTTGTTCTTTAATTTCAATAGCTATCAATGAATCATCAATGTAATCAAAATCCTCATTTGGTTCAGGATCACTCTCGCTCAAAGTTAAATCACGGTTGTTAACATCATTAAGGGAAAAGTCTACATGATTAGGGTCGTCTACATTATCACCATCAACATCATGAAATGATTCACAGTCTACGAAAGAGAAATCATTTAAAACGAGTCCATGCTCCTCAGGTTCATAAATACTGTTGATGTCACGATCAACTTCCAATCCAAACCTCCACGTTTTGATTTGCCTCCCGACGCATTCTCCTTATGTGAGTCTGAGATGTGCTGCTAGCAGTAACCCTTTTCCTTGTCAAATTTACCTTGAGTAAATTGATGTTGACGACCAAGTTGTTTTTGTAACTATGATGCTGCAAGCCTGCAACACTGATAAAAAAAAAATATACAAATTTTGACTGTAATTCTTTTAAACTAATTTACCTCTAATTTAGAGCATCAATGCACTGACAAAACAAGAGTTCAGAGTGAGTAGAGCGTGGATAATTCAGTAGACTGTATAGTAACGGCCACGAGATTCAAATTTCAATCCTGATGTTAGAATAGTTTCGTAATAATTTATGAAGACATATCACATGAAAGGACATGTGATATAAAGACAGATATTTAGTGTGTGTAGTAACTACTGACTTTTTGCTGCGTCAACCTCTGAAAGAACGTCCGTGAATAACCGTGATACTCTCCACGAATCCGTCAGAGCCCTCTCTAAAAAACAAATCCTCTCTCGTAATACATGTGTCCAACAAAGGGAACCAAGAATGAGACAAAAATTTGTCCAGCAAAAAATATCTTACGCGACAGCATATGTATCCATTAATAGCGTCCAGCGGCGGTTAAAAAGACAAGGTTGATGGGCAAGGGCACTTAAATGGGCAGAGTAGCTATCATTGCGGCTTGGCGCACAATTTTTTCAATGGAAAACCAGTCCTTGCCTCTATCTGCTAGACGGAATATGGCCGGCCTTTTTTTTATCAAGAATTTGTTTTCAAGCGAAAAAGGAGATAAGAAGCTAAAACTCTATAGACATAAGAGAAGGAATGGAACTGAAGCGAAGGGTTGATATGTTTCTTTGTGTACTCCCCTAGATGACACGAATTCGTGGAAAAGGGAGAAGGTATAAAAGAAGAAATTGAGATCATGAATAAAACATTATTTCCTATCTCACCCTTTTCTTCCACCTCTTCGGTGTATAAAATGTTACTTGTGACAAACAAGATTCCCAATTTCTGATTAATACCTCGGTGCATTCGTATGGAAATAAAGTAGTATTATCCGTTATCAAATTCGTACTAATTTATTCTTTTACTATAACATGAGGCAAACAAAAAAATGCAAATAAAAAAAAACGCCATACTTTAGTCTGATTGTCGCTCTTCCTCCTTTTTCCAGGCTTTCTAAAGGATAATAGTCAAGAAGATCGTCTACCTTGAGTATGTGACTTGATGAAGGAACACAAGGCTTGATCACATGAACATAGGCATGGTTATCAAGTAAATCAGTTACACAATATTTTACAACAAGGATTGGATTGTTTTGATCAACAAATACTATGGAAATTATTTTTCCAAACGTGTATCCGTAGTTGGCTTTATTATTGACAATAAAAAATGATTTTACTTTAAATAAAGCGCCGTTTACATTGACACAATAAGTTACGTTGATTTTGTGACCATCATTAAGGAAGGTTAAAGTGCGAAGCGATATGGACATTCAAAAAGTCCACTGCGGACATTTCCCAAGAGAATTGTATGATAACATAATCTTTACAATAATTTCCGTCAAACTGTTTACTTAAGACGTCACATTGACGTCTAAAGGCTAACGTGAGTTAAGTATTTCTGAAATTTTTTATAACATGCTGAGAGGGGGCCTTAATTTTACCATTTAATATTTCGTAATTCATCGTCCAGAAGGTTCGCACGGGAGGATTTTTTCGCACGATTGTAGGAAGTTGAATCAAAAAATGCATTTTTGGACGAACGGATACTGCAAGATATAGAGTTCAAAAACTCTCTTAAAAGGATTTTTAAATTATTTCAAAATACAGAAGACTTGATTCACAGTGTTTGGGGATCATGACAAGATCAACAATTTCCGACAGGATGAGAATAATTTTCCAGTCTTCGCTGCCGGTGGGAATTTTATGAGAAATGGCTACAGGAAAGTATCTTATAAATGCACATATCTGTGCTGCTGACATTTTAAAATTTATGTCAGCGCTTCCGCAATCCTTCAACAAACCTGGCTTGTTTTTGTTCAGGTGCAGCCGTGAGAAAAGTTTAAGTATCTCGTCGTTTAGTTCATCCAGACTGAAGTATTTATTGGAAACCAGTGTTTTGAAAACAATTCCGCAGACATACGGAACAACACCTGAAATGATACAGTTTTTTAAATCTTGTAATCTTGTAAAACAAATTATTTGTTTATAACTGAAAATTTTGCATTAGAAATAACTGGAAAAAATGAAAGACGAAAATTTTCAGTGTTTAAGGCTTAAAATATACGAACCTTGAAGAACTGTATGCATGCAATCATTTATCCAGTTTTCCATGATGTGAAAAAATTTCAGTCAATTCAATAAACAAAATGTCTATCCGTTTGGATGATATTTATTTGATGGGCACTTCGAGATAGCACATTTGCGATATCCAGATCATAGAGAGCTTTACTTCGGCAAACAAACTCCTGCTCATTGAACTTGGTGAACAAAGTGGACAGAAAAAATCATGACTAAAGCTTTCACTCTTTCAGTCATACCAAACACTTCACTACCTTTGTTTTTACACATCACTGTTAGTGTAGTATTTTGTTGTGTGAGCTTTGTGTATAACCACAACACCTTAGGAGTAGTAATAGTCAGGATGATCCCCGCTTGTTTTCTGGTGAATCTTCGAAAGGCGAAACGAGATTTGGTTGAGCCCAAAATCCGTAAAGGTTCTTCCAGTTCAACGAGAGAGCGTCATCTGTCTTCCACGCCCCTGGCTGGGGAAACGGAAGCAAAATCTTCCAAGGATCTTCCAGCGCAACGAGGGAGCGTCATCTGTCTTCCACGCTTCTTGCTGGGAAAAGCGACTGACAAAAACTGGCAAATGAGGATTCATGGCACTCACGAAGAGGTCTACTTCCATTCTCCAGATCAAGTGAAAGGACTGATGTCTCTGCTCGCACCATTACGCAACTTGTAGGGCAATTTACCATAGGTTACTTGACTTGCAGCCATATAATTTATAGCTGACGGTGGAGGTATGATCCAACTTTAACTCTACGGAAGCATTCTGGTAAGCATTCTGCTAAAAACTCTAGGAATTATGAGTTCTGCTCTTTCGTATTTTCACCAAGCCCCACTTGTCTGGCTAACGTAATCTAACCTAACTTTCTGAAAAACTGCTTCTACTGATGTGTGTTGAATTTATTTTTTTAAATCAAATTTTTGTGGAATTGATATTAAGAACGTTATGCTTGGAAAGGATGAAGTTTGCTGCCACAAAATTATCTTTTAATGGCATTTTTGTGTGGTTTGATGATTCGTTTTTTACTGCGTGTTTCTTATTTGGAACAGGAAATGTCCGAGTCTTTGATGAATTTTTGTTTAAGTTGTTTACATGTTGACCTTGCAAAAAGGATAGCATATAAAAATACCAGAAAAGGTTCTATTTCCTTACTTTCTCTTTCTTCTAGACAAAATTTTTTTTGGTTTTTAAAAGCCTAGCTTACATATTGCAAATTCATTCTATACGGCTAGAAAAAGAAGTCCTTGGGAAAAAAATTATACAATCTTTGTAGGCTGCATTACAAGAAAAAGGCGATAATCGAAATCAGTTTAAAATACGTTTTTCAACTTTATGATCTAAAATTAGGAGAATTTTAATACAAATTTTTTAAAATCTCTCTGGTAAAATTTTAAAGACAGACATCAACTAGAAGATATGGGGATTCTTCCAGAGCAAAAAGAAGAAAGAAAGCACGGCAAAACGGATATAAAAAATTTCAAATGCTTTTTTGTTGCTCCAAATAATAAAAGCATTTGAAGAATATAACGCTTTTTTTTTTTTTTTTTTTATTTAAACAGCGAGGATCAACTGCCCTGCAAAACTGTTGATTTAGTATTACCTCTTTTTCAGTTAGAAATCAGGTGTCAATTTGGTTTTTCAAACAGGAATTTTTATTAATGTCCTTAAGATTATGGATTATATAGATTAAACAAGATAATGTTTCTTCCGTTGCATTAGATTGGTTACAACTCAGCTACTCCTTACAACTGAACAGAGTCATTTTCAGACAAATAAATGCTTTTGACTGAGAAACAGTTATCCTCAGATTCCTACAGGTGTTATTTAAAAGTATCTTTAATTCATAGTAACATTCACAAATCCTTTATCAAACTAATGTTTGAATTAGTATGTTAGAGGCTAAAAAGCAAGAGTATAAGCTGTTCGAAGAAACAGAGTGGTTCGATTCTCATACAATGCTTAATTACAAGTCAAAACCTCAATATCCTATTCGTTAGTTTCTTATAGTTGAATTCATTAAAACGAACTCTTCTTTTTGTCGTGAGTACATAGTACAAGTCACCTGCAGCAGGGAACTCTTTGGCGTTCAAAATCTCTTTCAGGATTATCTAGAAGAAGCAAAACAACCACTCATTTTATTGTCCAAGTCACTTTGTGACATGAAAAAATTATTTGAATTACTGGAAGTTTGATAGTTACAGCAAAAAATCATCTGTTACGTATCTTCCTTGGCAATACCATTCACAACCCTATTCATTTAAAAGAAGTAAGTAAAGTTACATACATTTATGAAATTTCTCATTTAAAAACCTAAATTATCATGTAGAAAAACACTATTACAGTTGGGCAGTTGGATTCTGTGAAGACCATCTCATTCTGATTAAAAATCAATCAAATTTTGAATCAATCAAAAGGTGTTCCTTACTTGTAGCAAAGACATATAAGGTCTATTTTTTAAGTTTTGTTTACTTTCCTCCTTGTTTTTCGCAGTTTGTTTTTCTCATTAGATTATCAAAATATCCAAATGGGCAGATGCATAATTATTGAATATGCTTGCCTGATAACCATAATAAAACTAATCAAGACAGTGACTTTTATTCTTACTTGTATTTTTTAAAGAACTTTTAAAATAAAGTGTAACTTACGTTAACGAACTCTATTAATTATTGCGTCAATTAACGAATTGACGCTGTGAAGGAAGCGAAACTTGAGGCAATTCACCAACAGTGCGGGTAGTTATTTCCGCCTGAAAATCGCCCAAAGTGACGTGTGCTCCAATGAGTTGAAACTGTAAAGCTTTTTCGGAAAAAAATATTGCACCCGAAGACCTATTCGGTCCAATTACGCACGAAAGCGCTCTTTTGCGTAACACGATGAAAGTCGCTTTTAGCCCGGATCAGACAGCTGTAGACCCGGATTCACCGCATCTGGGCACGCATAATCAGACACAACGTCCAGAAACAGACGAAGAGCTCAAACTCCACGCAAAAAGGGGCGAGACAGAAGGCTTTGTCTCAAGAGCCAACCGTCTTGGTTTCTTCAACAATTAATTCTCGTTTTTTATGTGTGGTCTGATTTTCTGTAGGCCCCCTCCTGCTGAGGATGAAGTATACACAGCAGGATGATACCAACCTTCCATAAAAGGCGTAAATGGAATTCCATGGCATGGAAAACAAGTTAGAATAATAATAATGTGTGTAACATTAGTATGTAAAGAAGATTTATAACCAAGACTGCTCTGACTTGGAGAGGAAATGACGATTAATCAGTCACTAGAAGTGCGAATGAGGGACCCATGAAAGCATAAAAATTAAAGACTCATCAAAAGAAGATGACAGAAAACGACGTAGGAGGGGAAGTTTGACATGATCGAAAACATCTGGGCGCACGAGATGCTGCGAAGCCGATAGTCAACCGTCCACCGGAGCAGCGATCAACTACAAAGGTAGCAAGTAGTGAAATGTCGGCCTATCCAGATACCATTTCATCGGAACCTTCTTAAGAGTGTGCGGTCTAACTCATTTAGTCAGCCGACTCTTCCTAACATCTCACAGCCAGATTTTAACATGGATTCATCAGCAAGAAAAAACTCTAAGTCCCTCTTCTGACATCTACGGTTCCTAGAAGTCACCAAACATTTTGTCATACACATATGGCCGACCAATCACTCATAATGAGCCAGTTGGATTGAGTCAGTGAATATGCCCCAAGGGACATTGCTCGACTTGATGAACTGACTTGACTGTTGACTCCCTCATAACTTCAGTTGCTGTGTGAATGTTGGTCAGTTGGTCCATGCAATATGGCTCATTCCACGTGGTCAGCAAAAACATTTTTAAGCAAAATTTCTATTCTGGAACCCATTTCTGAACATTTAGTGAAATCACAAGGTGGAGTTCTCTACTTGTTCGAGGCTCAGACGGAGGCCAAGGCCCAAGGTAATTAATTCTAATTAGTAATGTTGTATTTACATTTGTTGGTATAGGTTGCATGAGTTTTTTCTTGTGGTGAAATTTTTTATAATTTTTTGATCGTAGTTACTATCCAAAGTTATTCTTGTATCTAATTAGTATAGAATTTCATAACTGAAAAAGGAATTTAAATTTTTTCTTTTGAATAATTACGATATTCTTCATGCCCTTATTGTTTATATGGTCTACATGACTTTTTTTTCAATCAATTCAAATCAATTAATCGGACAGCCGTCCATAAATGACGTCACGCGCCAGAGGGGGGGGAGGAGGTTCATGATTCTGTGATGCTCTGTGGCGGTAGGGGAGGGGGTATTCTTAAAGTGTTATGTCACAAACGCCAAATTTTTTTTGAAATGAAATCTACGATATTTTTTCTCAAGTGTCCGTCTTTTCCGTTCCCACGACCATATTCACAAACCTCAACATCCCTAAAGACTTAAATCATGCGAAGCGGTGTCAAAATTCAACATATGAATGCTTTAACTTTAATTTATTAAAGCCTAATATTTTAGGGGGTATAGCGATTTGTTACTTCATTTTGATGGGGGGAGTCACATTTTTGCGACAGTCCGTGACAGAAAGGGAGGTGGGAGTTGAACAAACTGGAAAAACGCGTGACGTCATTTATGGACGGCCCCCAAATGAATTTTTTTTTTTAGGTTCGTGAATTCTGTGCGAAGTCGTTTCTAGTTTTTATAGCGACTATAATTTAGTAAAAGAAAAATTTTTGAGGCGCTACTTTTTTTTACATAAAGATTGGAGAGCTGATGGGTGGCATTGGCGACAACGAAGTGGATCCATAATCCAACACGATGGTGTGGCATGTAAAAAAATTAACTTTTACACGCAACTGCCGAACAAAGAGGAGTCATTTGAATTCCGAAGAGTTGCATATTGGAATCCTAAACATCCATTACGTTACCTCATCCCGTACATCGGGGATTGTAGCGTTCAACAAGAATTCCCTCACGGAAACGCTAAAGGTGCCAAAAACTAAGAATGTTTTATTTACGATAACGGGCAACTAGCCCTCGGCACCGATCGACTTTTCAATCCTTTTCGCTGCATGATGCCCTATTTGGGCGAAAACGCTTTCGCCACACACACTCCTTTACTGTTTTACTAATATTTATCGAAACATAACTATCGTTTGAAAACGACTGTCCATACTTCTCAAAATAGTTTGTAACTGATAAATTCTTTATTGTGTAAAAAGGGAAAAAAACTTCACGATGACGGCAAAGTCAACAAGAAACGAAATCAAATAACGCATAGGATTGCCTTGCAATGTCTACAAAGAGTTGATTTGTGAGGCTCCCGAAGAAGCTAATCGTCACTCAGTGATGGCGCCTCGTAACATAAAACAAGTGAAAAACGCGCAAGCTGTGAAACGTCAGAAATTTTGTCTTGGTCGAGATGCATTTTATAATTTGCACCTTGGAGCAACACAATTTAATTTTGTGAAGTACATCCAAACATTCCCAGATTTCATTTGCATTATGTATCTTGATCAAAAATCGCATCAAAAATTATCGGGTTAATTGACCGTCCAGACCTAGGAAGTCTGGGATTGCAGTACGATACGACTTTCAAACTAGGAGACATTTATGTATCCGTATTGATAGTACGTTATTTAGAGTTTGATCAAGAACCAGTTCAACCTTTTGTGTTGATGATGCATGAAAGAAAAACCTCAGAAGTTCACCACACATTCTTCAGAAAAGTAGCCGAATGGTTTCCTTCCTTGGTAAGAATATAGCTTTATATATTTTTTTTATAAATGTTTCATTAAATATTTCGACTATTAGGTTTCTTCAATCAATACTTTCATTATCACTGACGGGGAAGATGCTTTCGTGTCAGCGATAGCAACATATTTCCCAAACATGCAACGCTATCTCGACTGGGGGCATATTTTCAGCAATGCTAAAAGAGCACTGGCTCGTTCTATGATTACGAACAGAGAAGAAGTTGCTCGCTATATCAATGATTTACGCACACTCTTCTATAAGTCAACGGAACTGAATTACCATGAACAATATAACGAAATTCTTAGTGGAGGAAATCGCTGAATTCAAGTAAGCGGTTTTGTAATTTCCTTTACGTATGTCATTTTCATCTATCAATTACAGCTTTTTAATTCATATATATTTTTATATCCATTTTAGGAGTTCAAGAACTATTATAAGAAAGAAATTCATTCTAAGATAGGCTTCATTGGTCGATGGAGGCTCCAATTGCATGGACTTGAAACTGGAGATACCAATGCCTCCGAATCATTCAACTGTGTACTAAAGCGTCTCCAAGATTTGGATGAGAGACTAGTGGATGTGATTGCTCAGGGTTTTTTCTTATTGTGTCAGTATCATGACATTGAAATCTTACGAGGACGATACGGAATGGAAGATCTTACCCTGTAATCGTCGCTGCCAAAGGTATCTCATTTATATAAAATAAGAAATGTACTCGTTCGATAGATAAATTTCAAAAACTTTGGTTCTAATTGTATCCATTTTTTTAAAAGCTTTACGAAAGGAATTTTGATAAGCCAGTTTTCAAAAAATGTGTGCCGCCTGCTGAAATAGTCCCTGAGATGATGTCAGTGTATTCAAAATTAAAGGCAGAGGTATTAATTTACATAAACGTTATAATATCTGAGATTCACACTTCTTTTTTATTAAACCAGACCCAGTCAAAAATTCCAACTGATAACGAGAAGGATTATAATTGAAAGTATAGTCACTCACGGCGCACGAGATCGCTTCTCGTTTTAACAAAGATGACCTTATTATGAGAGTTGGTCTGGGAGAGTACGCAGTAAAAAGATCAACTTATAGTGAAAACCGGATCGTCACACTTATCCCAAAAACATATTCCGTATTGAAGTACTCGTGCCCAGCAACTGATTTATGCGCACATTTGATCGGCTGTCAAATATTTCTTGGCTCTTTTGACCACGGAACCAAGAGACCCAAAAACACAACAATGACATTAAAAAACAGTCGAAAGGCTGCCAACAAGACATCTGGAAGGAAGCAACCTCGTAAATTAGACGTTAGACCATCGATACAAATTCTATTAACTCCTGCTCACGTTTATCCATCGGAAATGAATATAAAGGTAAAAGCCATGCAAGAAATAATTTAACTGCCATTTACAACTGTTGCATTTTTTATCACACTCCAGAACGAAAAGCGATCGACTGGTTCTATCATATCTAAGAATCTTCCACAGTCTGTTTCGCCAAAGAGATCGGACTCTACACTTAGTTCTCCGGAAAAAGAGAAATATATTGGATCTCGATCTCCCCTTCCACCTACGAGGCTGTCATTTCCAACGGTTACGTCTGAAAAAGGACAACGTTCACAGGCAGCGTTTCTTCCGCTGGATTTTGAAGTCCACCTTCCAGTGGGCCATCTATTTCGCCGGTTTCTTCCGCTACATCTCAAAGTCCACCTTCCAGTAGGCCATCCATCTCGCCGGTTAAACGTGAGGAAATGGAAGGTTCTCCAGAAAATGTGTCTTCCCTTGGATCTGGAAATTCTAAACTTTCTGCCAGGCAGTTCGTCTCCCCTGTATCGAATGGGGAAAAAAAGCTTTCTTCCGTTGGATTTGAAACCTCTGTACCGTCCGTTTTGCCTACCAGACCTGCTTCAGAGAGGAAAAAATCTTCTATTGATTGACATTTTCAAAATAATTTTCCAAAGAAACATTACAAATCAAAACTTCAAAGAAGGTAGACTGATCATTATATTTATAACATCGATTAATCACATTAATTTTCGATCATCTCCAGGCCATTTGTAAGAGGAAACCTGCAATCAAACTCACAGCAAAAGCCAAAAGGAACGAAGAAATACATATATGTAAAGAGCTACAAACGAGACTTGAAAGTGTCATAAACGAACGAGACAATCAATTTCTCGAATCGTCTGAATTGGCTGAATTGAAAGACAGGGAATGGCTTGGAAATCATGACATTAATGCAGCCCTAGCAATGTTGAGGTTTGTTTTTAATCTATTTTTTAATGCTGAGTCCTTTTTTTCAGCGCACGCGATCCAATTATTCAGTTTTAATATCTGTATTACAACTCTGTTTTGTTTTTTCCAGAAGCCAATTTCCTGAGATAGGAGCTCTTTTTAACGTGCAATGGGGCCAATTCCTGGACTTCCCGACGGCGGTGTGCATTCCTTGGATTAAAATCCTACACAAAAACGATAACCATTTTTGGGTGTGGTTTTTTAGTTTGTTTTGGCCTTTGTTTTGTTTTGTGGGGGAAGGGGCTTGGAACTTGAGGTCTACAATGGATTTCTCGGTGAGAGAAGGTGCTGATATTGTAGTTGGTTGTTGTAGGTACCGTTCTCCTCTTTTCGTTCACTTGTACTGATGTACTAATGTTTTTCTTTTGAACCCTTGTAGGTGTGGTGCAGGTCTAAACAGGCCTGGTTCTACGAGTGGTTTGGTTGTCACAATTTGTTGCCATTCGTTATTTGATGTTCATTCTTTTCCTATCTTGCCCAGGTGATCCTTTGGGCTGGTCCGCTGGATAAGGCTGGTCGGGATTTTACCATACTACACCACACTAACACTACACTACGCCATCCACTACACTACACGGTAGCTGGTGTAGGAGCATCCCCTATCCGGTAGTTACACATACGCTCACTAGGTGGCGCCACGGTATTTCAAAGTCAGCCAGGGGTAGTGAACCAAACGGCGCGTCATAATTATCCCTTACATGGATTGAAACGGAATTGTCTAGTGACATCTAGCGGTGAAATGTTGAAGTCGATGAAAGACTAAGATAATAATTTCTTAATTTTTTTTTTAATTTTTTTAAGTTTATAATAACTAAATCGTTGTCCAACTCTTTCTTTTATTGTTTTATTTTCGGTTGTTATAAGAAAAACATAGTTGATAATTTACCGCTAGATGCCGCCTGGGATTGATAAAAATTCAAAAATTGGAGCCTAAGCGGAGGTTTCAAAAAAAATTTAGTTCACTTAAGCTCAAACTAAAACACAGAATTTGAGCGCTGATTAAAAGCTTGAGTTTCAGTTGGTGTTCGATCAACTTTTAAGAACGATCGTGGTAACTCTGATGGGAGCTTTTTTTGATTGAATGGGGACTATTAAATTTCGTAATAATAATTTTGTGGTATAAATACTAACTATATAAAACTAACTACTGAAATCAACGTGACATAAAATTAATCAATATAGAATAGGATAAATTTCTATACTTTGAAAACAAAATGTTTTATGATGTCAATACCTTATCGAAATAAAAAAGGTCATACAAAAAAAGAATCGTGGAGAATTATTAGGGAAGAGGTGAAAGAGGCTCTATAAAATACTGAAACGAAGGTTTCCCAAACGCTGTTTCCCAAATTGTACGTTACGCAGTTGAGGTTGATCTAATTGATCTGGGATTTCGTAGGAGGCAGTTCATCACCATTGTAAGGTTTGAAAAGATCAAACAGTAAAACATGAATGTTTATTTATCGGTTTGCCAGATCTGAGCTGTTTTACCAGCCATGACTCGACACACAACCTCTTTAGCCCCCCGGCTCTACCGGTCAACAAACATAAAGACCGAAACCTAACAACTCTTCTCGAGCCGTTACATAGACAATGAGACAAATACATATGTGGCAACTGAAAACCAAGAAAATATAAATGGCATTTAGGGGATTACTATGAACTGAGAAGATAAGGTAAGGTAATGAATTCGATTTATATAGCGCCATTTTCATTCCATGGTCAAAGGCGTTTCAGTTTATCGAGATGTGTCTAAACGTCATAGTATATTTAAGGTCATGTTTCTTGAAAGCAATCAAGAATCTGTGTTGGTCCGCCATAAGAGGCGCGACTAAAAATTTGTTGACGAGTTTAGCAGGGATTGGAGCCGAGAACCTCATTACTTTCTTTTGAAGCTTTGACGCTTTAGACATCTCACCCATACATCCGCAGAAAATTTTTGTCTGGCGACACAGTCATAATGGAATGATACAGATAAATGATTAATAAGAGAATTGGGTAATACTTGAAGGGAGGCAATGCAGTGCTGGAAAATAATCAAGAAGATATAGAGAGAGATAAAAGAGAGTAATTAAGACGGTATTGAGAGAAAGGGTGAGTTAATAGGTGCGGTAATAATTGAAGGCGGAGCAATATGTTTTAGATAAAGGGTGGAAATAGAATGGCTCTTGTTGCGCAGGGAGTAAAAGCATTTAGTGAATAAACAATCGAACGTGAACTTCTTTTTCCGGATGTGATCGCCACGGCGGACAGCTGGCGGATGCGTGCTCGTTCACCTCGTTGGGGTCTTCCTTCTGTCGCTCAGCTGCTGTGTGCCAACATGAGGCGATGATGTTCGGCCGTCGTTCGGTCCGGCGAAGTCGCTGCTGCCACCGTTTGGGATATCACCATTGAGTAACCCAGCTCCGCTGTTGACGTTGCCAGTGGGATGAATCCGAATGAAACGGAGTCGTCGTTACTAAAGACGGGCCGAAGAAATCGGCGATTTCTCCTTACCACGCTACCGCTGGCAAATTTAATTCGGTAATCACGATAACGGCCAAGTCCCACTATCACGCCTACGTGGCTCCATTTATTAGATTTCGGGTCCTATATGCGTACCTGGGCCCCGGTTGGTAAACGTGATAACGTTTTGACGTGGGTGTTATAGTTCATTTTAATGGCAGCGTCGATGTCGGTTTGTCGATCGCAGGCGTCCATTGCGGCTTTCCACCGGTCTCTCAGGAAAAAGTTTCTCATAAACTGTTCCTGTATAAAGATTTTGACGGATATTTCTAAAAATGACGAATGAGGGCAGGGATACATTCTCGACTTTTTGGAAAACCGGATTCAATAGCTATGATCAGGTCCTTGCATTCGATTTCCTGCAGCTGCAGCTTCCCGTATTTCCTCAAGTGCCGAATCACGGAAGTGGTCCAGCGGTGTGTCGTACACGTCCGCTGACGCCATCTCCAGCTCTACGATGGCGTAGCGTGATTCTGTGGAGATACACCACCGGGAGTTGGTGTCGATCAACTTTCAATGGTCTTCGGGTTTCTGCGGTAAGGCATATCCAATACCCTTTGTTCTGGACGCATCGACTTGAATTATGGTCTCATGGCCGGGATAAAAATGGACCAGTACAGGGGCGACGAAAGCGCTGTCTTCACCGCTTCAAACGAATGTTCGTGATCTTCAGTCCATTCATACGCGTTTGGGGTGCTCAAAAGAGGGAGGATGGGTCCTGTCGCAGCCGCAACTTCCGTTAAAAAACACGCCAACTGCTCCACCAATCCTAAAAAGGATCGGAGCTCCGTGGTATTGGTGGGGCGGGGGAATTAAGCGATGGCTTGTAGTTTGCTGGATTCAACTGTCACACACCCATGTTGATCTTCATAGCCAGCCCATACCACCTTCTTTTGAGCAAACTTAAACTTGTCCGCGTTGAGAGGGATTTTCTCTGCGCGCGCGGCCTGCAGGATCGCGAATACACCCTCAGCATGCGACGGGAATGACCGTTCGAAACACAGGATGTCATCCACAACTCTGACCGTGTTTTTTAGTGTGCCAAAAGCGGCATCCTCCCGCCGATTATATTCATTGTCTGACGAACAGCGCCCCATTGAAGCACGCAGTAACTTTTAACGCCCCCGGGCTTCATGAACTTGGTTAAATGCTGGCTCTCTGCGCGTGAGGGGGGGGGGGGGGGTCTAGAAATATCCATTTGTGGCATCGAAGCAGCTATAGAACACGGCTTCACTACCGATTTCCGCCACTGTGTTCCTCGAAGGTCAGGTGGATGGGACGAACAACATGCCTTCTTGATTCTGGTTTGATCGACAAAAATGCGGAGCTTGCCATTCAGTTTCCAGAGCACCACTAATGGCGCCGCCCAATCCGTGGCTTCCGTGACAGGCTCTATACTATGCCGACGGCCTTCATACCATCTAGTGTCAGCTTCACTTCGGTGTGGTCTGCAAATGCGATGGGACGGGTGCCATTAACATAATACGGAATGGCGTCAGCCTTCAGCTGGATGATCATCTCTGGGCCCTCCATAAAGCGTAACCTTCCGACTGATCGAACACACCGATAAAATAGTTAGTGATGGTCGATTTGATTGACGCACGCTGTTACTCACTGGGATCGCGTGGGATGTACACACCACGGAGAAAATCGCACACAGATGGCATTGCCGATGGCGCGTGATGATCCCAGGTTAGCTGCGATACGTGTGGTCGGGAACGGGAAATAGGTTGCGGGTATTTATCGTGCAATATGTCCATGACGATACAGTCGAGCCAGCTGCCCAATATGCCAGTAATTTTGGGACATACGAGCACCGTTACGTTGGCGACACGGGTGCCGTATCTCAAGACGACGTCCAGTTGACCAATGCATAAGAGGCGTGTAGACTTGTTGGCTATTACCAAGTCGAACGTCGAAGAAGAAAAATCCGACTATTTTTTAAACCAAGGGCCAGCAATACGTCGGAGCTGCCGACCGTTACCTCCACACCATGATTGGGCGTAAATATTGGCGATGGTGGTGAGAACTTGACTGAGATGTGATAACTGAGATCGTAGGGATTCGTCTGCCTCGAAATGACTGTACCCAGCCGATAGTGATGCGCGCATTTCGTTTTGCCCCCGGATCCAGAAGAACAACTAGCTCCAAGGCCACCGCCACTAGGGTTGTCGGGTTTAAATTTGTCTCGTTTCGGGCATCGCGGGGAAAAATGTTCCGGTGATTAATTACATGTCTTCTTGTTAGATGAGCGGTTCGGCCGCAAGCGCCACATGAATGACCGCCCGGGCGCAAACTTGGCTGATGTTTGATAAAAGAGACGGCAGATTGGCCACTTAGAGTGCGTTCGTTTGATTTAGCAGATTCCTAACTGCGACAAATATTTACAATGTCCTGGGCAGTAGGAAACGAGTTAATAGTCTGAAGTTTCTTTTTTGTTTCCGTGTCGCAAATTCCTGCCATGATCCTGGTCGCCATGCGGGCATCGATGCTTGTGCCGCAAACGTCTGCTGCATCCGCCAAATGCTTGAGGTAGATATAAAATTCGTCGAATGTCTCTGAAGGCCCCGACTTCGTTCCTCGAATCCCACACGATACAGTGCGATGTTCCAGTTTGCGCTTACATAAACGAGGATTTGGTCCAGTACCTGACCCAGGGTAGTTGGGTATGTGGAAAGGAATCCATGTGCTCCACCTCGCCTACCTGCTGCATGGACGGGGGTAGGGCCATGCGGAAAGCTGACGTTTTCTCGTTCGCCGGGTAGTTGATGGCACCAAATGACTTCGGCTTACTGGTGAGGTTAATCATAATAAGCACGTGGAAGGTGGTGGGTTTAATTGTCTGGAAAAGCTTGAGCGTTGCATGTGCTTCCTTTTAATACTGAACCTGCATTTGTAGCCACCGGCGCCAGCTGTGGAATCTAGGATGGTATCGAATAATTCAATGCATGTGACATGTTGAATAAAATTGTGTCGAAGTACAGTAGGCACCACAAGTATTGACGGTGCCTACCGTGCCCCAGGTATTTTACACCCTTTTCTCTTTTTCTTTCGTAGGTAAAGGAAAAGAAGAAAAGGGAGAAAAAAAGAAAAGGGCGTAAAATACCGGGGGTATGGTAGTATGGCTTGTACGTTGGCGGTTTCTTCGGGCAGTCTCAGAAATACCTATACAAGATAAAGAAACTTTCACAGATGACTGTATATTATCAACTAATGTATTTATTAAAAAAATAAAAATCTAGCCCCAGTACTTACCTCGCAAATCAGCGAGACAGTTACACGGCGGCGTATGTGCATTCGAACAAGTTCAAATACTTGTGGTGTCTACTGTAGATGATGTGACACAGCAAATAGATAGGATTCACAATCACTTACGCGCTAAACAGGACCTTTTTCGGAGGGAACTGACTCAAATATTGGGGGAAACCGGACCCATCCTGAACAGTAGTAGACAGCCACAGCAAATGCATTTGCGTATTTTTTTTCCCCATGCATTTGCTGTGGCTGCCTACAACGTGAAAATCCCAACATACCCAGTTAGGCTCCGCCCCCTAAAAATGGCCGGGTGACCGTTTTTCGAGAGGCGGGCCTTAAACCAACTTTAAAATTAATTTACGGCTAAACCGTACATTTTCCCTATAGAAACATGATTCAAAATCTCTTCTAACTCGATGCGTTTGACAAGATGGAATCATTTTCAAGGGAAAATAATTTTACCGTTCATTCCCTATTATTCACCGGTTGAGAATCGGCACCATATTCGACTCACCTACCCGATCACAAAAATTTACTTCCTACCGTGAAACAAATTGTTTTGATAGAAATTGAATTGTAGCTACACAACCCAAAGTTTTCAAATGTCGCCACCAGACGATAAATTGGCTCTCGTGGGTCCACTTGAAGGCGGGGCCAAACTGGATGAAGGGAAACAAAATTTGCTTCGAAAAAAATCCCAAACCTTTCGGCTCCTTAAATTATTAGGCTATGCCATTGCCATTGTTAAATCATGAAGGACTAGGAGGAAAGGAGGAGACGCTGCTCCCATAAGGCCCTGCAGAAATTTTTGAGGCGATGATGATATCTGCCTCGGGCAGAATTTTCGTTTCTTTTTCTGTCACCAGATGCAGAAGAGTAACGAAATCTGTGAAAGTCTAGGCTTTATTTTGGTTGCCACCGTTACGGACTTTTTATCTGCTAGACTTAGGGCTGTGGCCCGGGCGATGAAAACCCGGGCCTCAAAATATTGCCGCCAAATGCTCTACGATAATTTCGTATCATGAAAAGTAGGATAAGTGGTAGAAAAGGGCGTTCTGGGGTGTTCAGACGACAGAATTGACGTGTCACTGTTGGAAGAAGAAGATAATTAAGAAATTTGGGGAATTTTTTTAAGTTTGTAAAAAAAAAAGTGTGTTTGACCCGATTTTTTACCCGGGCTGTTACCCGACCGGTAAAATTTTTTTGACCCATGGGTTGGCCCGGGCCAAACCCGTTCACTCAGTTGGCCCAACCTGCTCCGACCCGCGGAAGAAGAAAAACCCGTCTAAAAAACCCATAAAAAAAACCGCTAAAAACGTCCCGGGCCACAGCCCTAGCTAGACTGCGCCAACCCGTAAGTTTTGTAAAGTAAGTTAAGTAAAATGAGTTTACGGAGGGACTATCCGCCATTTGGTCCCTTGTAAACACCTTTTGGTGATTTCATTAAATTTGAGGCATCCTCACAGTATATTTAATTACTAAAACATCGTTAAAGCTATAACATTAAAAATTGGAACTCTGATCAATAAAAAGACGGGGAACATAAGCTGTAAAAAAAATTATTTTTATTTCTAATCACAATTCTTATACATTTTCTAATTTTTACATTTTGTTTTCTATTTTTTTTTATTGTAAAAATTATTATTTCTGAGAAGGGGTTTTTACAACAAATATAAAATTATAGTAATAACAAAGCTCATGAAAAAAAATTCGTATTGCAATTTGTTCCCGGTCAAAAATGATCTTGACTCCACTACATGGTGATGGCACCGCTACCCACTCACCTATCAATGTATCATTGCTTAGAGGAAATAGTAAAAAATTTATAAGACTACCTAACCATTCTAACGAGAAAGCAATATCAATCGCCAGATGGCGAAGTTACAGCCTCGTTTTTTCTTCTGATTGGCTCTTGCACGGGGAAAGGATAGGGAATTTTTCAGATCCTCTCGCAGGATTCAAGTTTACAGGCCTTAACCATAGAGTAGGCCATGGTCGTGGCAATAGACAGTTTCGACCGTCGCGCCACGACGCCTTATCGTGGCAATAGATCTAACCTCAAAAATTTGCCCGACCAGCTAAAGAGCTCCTCCTCCTCCATTCCTCCTTCATGGTTAAATCAGTTGAAGTTGAAATTTGTTTTGTATTTGCACATTGCACTAATTAGTAATTACCACTTGAGGAATTCATCTCTAACCACAGATTGCTATAATAGCAATGACATTTTCATTTAATAAAAGTCGTCCACCATATCCTTATTTGTCAGCCGAGATTGAGGGGTAAGTCGAAATGTAAAAATGTTAGTTACCAACCAAAAGGACCCATGAAATATGTTTTGTTTTTTTTAGCTCGTTTGCTTACAGGACAGTGAAAGATCGAATGCCAGTTATTCTCACAAAGGTGATAGACTTTTTATGTCGCAGTAAGAATGAAATTGTGCAAAGTAGTCATTCTGAGGTAAAATTGAAGTTGCTGTCTGATACAAATATTTCTTATTATGTTTAATATTGTTCAAATACATTAACGTAAAGCTATCCCCTCTTTACAACTATTGATAGGCTGCAGCATTAGAAGACTTAAAACTGATTATTGGAAAATTATCTAAGCTAAGAAGTGAAATGCAAACAAACAAAACACTTAGCAAATTTGAAATAGATTGTCCTCACCTTCAAGATAGTGAAAAATGGAATACAGAATTGATTGAAACTAAAGACAGTGCTGCACCTTGTTGGTTCAACTCACCTTGGTTGCTTGTGGAGTGTTACATGTACAGAGCTATTTATTATATGTTTAATGACAGGTATTTTCAATTACATTTGGATTATTAACACCTGTCAGCAGAAATAATCTTTTCCGGAAATAATCTATCTGTTTCCAGCGTACATTTGAAGGGATTTGATCCATTCAGTCACATGAAAGAAGAAGCATTCTTTGTGCAGAAAAACATTATATGCCAGCTTGCTTCCTATACCAATGGATTGTGTCTAAAGTCAAATTATAGTTCCTCAGAGTTACATGTTCATTTCATGAAACTTATTGAGGTTAATTATAAATTTTCATAAATGCTTAATTGAAAAGGTTATTAAAGTTTTTCTTCTTTTAGATTTGTCTATGGGGGAATCGAAATGACCTGTCTCTATCAGCTGGAAATACCAATACTGAAGTCAAATCAAACTCTTTTTTTGATGACATAAAACAGCTAAACTCACACATCTTAGTTAATAATATTAATGAAGTTTGGCTTCATATGAAACACATTCAGAATAACCCATATGATAATAAAGAACTTAGCATAATTATGGACAATTCAGGACTGGAAATGGTTGCTGATCTCTGCCTTGCTGTTTATTGCATATCTCACAAGCTTTTCGACCGGGTTAATTTCTACGTAAAAAAAATTCCGTGGTTTGTTTCCGACACAACTTGTAATGATCTTAAATGGGCGCTTCAGTATATGGAAAATGATTGCACTGAATTGCAACATTTTGCCGAGAAATGCCGCGCTTACCTACACTCAAACCAGTTTCAGGTGCTTGAAGAGAGTTATTTTACATTGCCACTACCATATCATGTAATGCAAGAGGAAGATCCTAAACTTTACAAAAAACTCTGTCGTAGCCAACTCATTATCTTTAAAGGTGCATTATTGTTCTAAATTGCAAATTGTCCTGGTCGCCTTAAGGTTATTAATTTTATTTTTACAAAATGTTTAGGTGACCTTAATTACAGAAAACTTGGCGGAGAACTCTGCTGGCCGTCTTCCACCCCATTTAAAACTTTTTTACAAGGATTCAGTCCAGCGCCTTTGCTTGCGTTACGAACAATTAAAGCAGAAATTATTTGTGATTTACCATCGTCTAAGATAAAAGAATTGGATTTGCTTGACAAAGATTGGATGACTAATGGAAATTACGGCTTGATACAATTTGCAAAATAGCTTCCGTGTTCTAAAGGAGATAACATTTTACATTAAAAAATAAATAAAATAAATTTGATGTTATCTTTTCTCTTTTTCTTCAATAAACATGAAGAAATTTACCTGGTTCACACTATAAATCTGGGAACGAATACTATCATATTTTTTAAGTTCCACATCTTATACGCGTTTTCGTAGTCTTTTATGAACTCACTGAATTAGGCGCTATATAAATTGAAACATAACATAAAATAACAATTACCTGTTGGTTGTTTTACAACGCATGTTTTTTTTTTGGTTTGTTTTTTTATATACATATAAGCGGCAGAGCTAGTATTTCAGTGTACAAAACATGCGATTTAGCAAATCACGCTAAGTAGATATAGTTATGGCACTTGCAACATTCTCAATGAAAAATCTCAAATGAAATCATAAAAAAGCCTTTCAGCCACAAATTTAATTTCCTTCGTAAATTTAATTTATTTTATTTTCGGTTAGAGGAATAGAGAATTTTTATTTGTAAAGTGTTTTAGCAAATATTTCGCTCAATTTCGAAGGATTCGTAAGATACTTCAACAAGTTCTCATCTAAATTTTCAGATTTCGTTTTGAGAAGTTCGCTAGAAGTGTGGAGAGTTATTCTTGGAAGAGAGACGTTGTAATACACGTAGATTTTGTTGTGGAACGTTGCGTAAGCAAAAGCGGGGAGGGAAGACGATTGGGAATTTAAGGAATAATAACCTGCGGTGAAGGCTGAAACGGATTGATCAAATTGGAACCGAACAGTTTGCTTCTCTTGGTTTACAATGTATGTTTGTCCATCCTTTATAAAAATTAACAAATCAATCAAATGAGCTTTGATGTAATCAGAAGCTAGAGTAGACCACAAAATAATAAGCCATTCATTACCCATGAACAGGCGACCACTTCTTCCCGGCCATCGCCTGTTATGTCTAGTTTCGATAGAGCAAATAACTGATGATCAACTTGTAACGACCTAAAAGACGAAATCCGAGGGAAAAAATACCGTTTACAGTACTTGCCTTAAGTTTGGGAACGCACCAGGGCATCACGGGAAAAGATATTTTCCACGCCGTTCCCGAAAAGATGTTTTTGTCGAAAAGCGACCATTGTTTATTTTTTACTAGTTTAACAAGTTAAAAGGCCGCCAATTAAACCTTTTTGTGATTTCCAAACTTTAAATCGCCCTGAAACCTATCCTTTCCTTGATTGAAACAATGTTTTTAAAAAATTGTGTAACTATAACTAAATCTAATGACTACTTGTAAAAAATAAATAAATAAAATATTGGCGCTTTCCGATGAAGACTCAATTTTGATTTGTTCACGTAAAGAACTTTACCTTTTTCAAATGGTTCCCTCGCGCGTTCTCAAACTTTATGTGCCTTATCTAATGTAACATATATAGCGAAAAAGTAAAAAAATTACCACAAAATTTGCTCATCTCGTACCATCATCAAGGTTCCGTCAAGTGTAGCTAATAAAATTGAAAGTAAACAAAAAACCAACAAACAAGATAATACAAATTGGATCGCCATAAACTCACCAACGGCATACAGGGCTCCCTGATTTTCATCTTGATGCGATATTCCCTGTGATATGTTCCCTAATATTTCCGTTGATACATTTGGATTGCGCATATGTGAGTATGCAAGTGGATGATAATCAATTGACATTTTAGATAATAACTCCCTATAGAAAGAAATCAGTTTTACGTCTTCATGCGCCTTTAATCTATACAATTTACCTTGGTTCTTCTTTTCCATGATCTTCACAATTTTCTAAAGGCTTACATTTCAACCGAATAAACGTACCTGTATAAAAATTGTGCATCTCAATGTAAAAACGTATGCGATGGTTGTCGTGTGAATATATTTTGACAAATACCTCCCGGATGGGCAACTAGAAGTGAAGGGGTGCGGTTGGCCATGTCATTTATACCCACAGTACCAATTTGATTAGCGAACTCCCATTTGTTGAGACCAACCAGTTTTGTATTAATCCACTGATACGTGCGGACAACTCGGTCCGTCAATCCAATCACAAGTTCAACTGAAATTCAAAAAAGGTAACACTAATAATAATTATGAATTTCTACAATGTTCTTACTCATTCCGTCTGAATTCACATCATGCAGGAGAAGGACTTTGGTATTAGCCGGAATTCGTTGTACGTGAGTCGGTTTCATGGGAAGTTCACCGTCGCTGCACGTATCCGTGAGGAAATCAAAAATGTAACACCAGCCTTCCCCATTAACCACAACCAAAGAATTTCGACCCTTATTCAATACGTTTATAACGTTATTTTTTTGTAGTTCAATATGCACATGGTTTTCGTTAACTAATTTACCGCATTGAATATATCACCAACTCCAATTGCAGTTACCTGAGAAAAAAATTAACAGCGTATGACAGTAAAATATTTTGCTAGTTAAAAAAGTAATAAAGCATTTGAGAAATTTATGAACTAACCATTCCCAAATCACTAGCTCTTCTCCAACATTTACTAGCGCTGCCTTTGTAAATGTACACATCTCCATTTTCGTTACCCACAACAAGTTCTTCACATTTGTCATTATCAACATCACCAAACAAAAATGCATTTTTGAAAACTGATCCAGGGAAATCAAACTCAAGACGTTCCACATAAGACACAGCTCTCATTGTATTTCAGTTCTAAATGAAACAAGAATTATTTCAATATTTAAACACTTAAATGGGTTACTCTTTTCATAAATCTAAGCATTTAACTCATTATTATGCAACATAAGCCTACATGCTCTATTCAATGGCCAAACAATATGAGTAGCTTTAGCAGTTATTAAGCCAAGGGGAATTGGACCAAAAAAATTTGAGTCCATGGACTGAGAATGATTTTCTCCTTCAATCCAACAAAAACCTTCAGGAACTTTGACATGTGAATGGGCATGCCCTTTAGTTTCTACAACATCTCCTTCTAAGCCAACAACACGTTTGATCAGACATGAATCTGGATTCCTAGGTGAAATCAATGAGACAATATCTCCTCTCTGAATTTGAAAGTCCCTGACAGCCCAACGATTTAGAAGAACATAATCACATGTTGTACTATCTTTTGGGTTCAGGATCTATTAAAAATACAAGATAGAAACTAGTGCATTAAATCCTTTTTTAGAAATCTTAAAATATTGTAAAGAGCTCTCACTGGTTGCATTGAAACGCCGTCGACTTTAGCTATGTAACAGACCGAAGAAAGAAAACTGATTCCTATGGGCACCCCTAACGCTAAGGAGCGTAACCAGCAGACACTGGCCATTGGGAGCTAGAATCAGCTAGAATGTTGAAACCACTGAACAAATGACTCCATATCAAACAATAACGAAATTTAAACTTTTTGGTCATCAAACTTACTTTAGGAAAAAGAGTAGATACTTACTAGTAGTCTCCCGCTAGGTAAGATTAGTTGTTTATGTTTAGAGTTTTATTGTGGTCTACTGAGCAAGGGGGTCAGAAGGGGATGGTGAAAAACAAATGTCTGACTGAAGTTATGTCTGCTAGAGGCGGTAGAAAAATATAAATTAGAATTCAATGCGACGATGTCTTTTAAACATAACGAATTAACGACAGTTTGTTGAAATCATTGTTTCTATTGAAGAATGACGTCGTTTATTTGCCGTTTGATTACTATTATTATTATACTGTTTGATTAATATTACTATTATAATTATCATGTACAACATATGTATAATGTCATGTACTAATATGTCCTCCCTTAAAAAAACGCGCGTTTTCGTTCATAATTTTCAGAATCTATCTGAGTTAAATGTAACATCGTAAATGTAGTTATGATTAAAAATACATTCACGAATCAGAATCACGATGATGCGCCTACTTATATAGATTTCATATAATGTCCATAATGATTTGAACCTAGCACTACATTACCATTGACTTTCACAGCGATAAAAGATAACATACTGTAACAGATTATATATTATCGTTAGTATTGCACTGCATTCGTTTAGTACCGATAATTCATGCAGAACTGATACTAGGCACAGCTTGTGTAGCATCCTATCAAAAAATTCTACTGTCTTTCTAATGCCATTGTCATTTCCCTCTACCTAATTCGCCAGTACATATATTAACTTCAAGTTTGAAAGGTAAATAAATTGGGGTTAAAAGCATAATTTGTAATTTCTATCGATTTATTGCTAAGATAGTAGTGAGTAAGATCTACTACACACAAAATTTTGTTACGACTCTTAAAACGCTGTGTTTTATCATAGCTCTGGTTTTTAAGGAACACATATACTTTAAAAATTCAGAAGAAAATCGTTCGGCTTAGTTATCGTTTTTCGTTTTATTTCCTCTGAAATTATGGCTATCAAAATTATTTTGAAATAGGAAGTGACAAATAAAAATAATCTGAGTAAACGAGTTATGAGGAAAACTGAGAATTGACAAATGAAATGACGCAAGACGCAAGTACAATCAGCTTGGGTACAATCTACAAAGACTACAATTTCCCTCCCGTCGTTTTACTTTGTTTGGGGTATAAAAAATATTGGAGCTGCTTCAGGTTCGTTCGCAGTAGTTAAACATGGCGCATTTTTGGCTTTGACAGCTTGAGGGAGTGGTACTGTGATAGTTGAAAACTACACTCAGATTATTAGTAAGTTGTCCTAAAATTGTTGGTATTTAATTCTTACAGAAAATGTGTATCGTTCAGTGAATTTCACTCTTATGTTCGGCTTCTCTTTACATATTATTGTTAAAATCACAGTTCCAGCCATTTTGGTAAATCAAATGTTTTGGAGGCTTTTTTTTTCTTTTTATTTGTTTATAAAAATTTTTTAGTTTTTATTTAAGTAATAAACCTATTTTGTTTCCTCAAAGTGTCTTATTATTGAACTATTTTCTCTTGATTTCTTTAAACTGCAGATTCTTTTTCTCAACCAATTCATGTTATCGGACTAACAACACTCTGTAAAATGAGGTATGTGAATCGATTCAGTATCTATTTGGTAGTTCTAAACTTTTCATTCATGCTTTAATTACAAAATTATTGTTGAGTCAGTAGAATAAAAGTAGTAACCTGAAGATGCTTCAGTAGATATTTTAAGGTTGATTTTTTATAAGTTTTTTTATTGTGAAATATGTGTGCCTGACTGCCTGGTAGTATGAATCATAATTTACTGATATTCCTAATTTTTTATTCCTTTGTTTTTAGTAAAAATGCCATTGTTATCCCGGCAAAATTTTACATTGAATGAAATGGGTAGCATTTGCTGTAAGATTAGTAACTAGAGGAATAGGTGACGTTTATTGATCTAAAGAGGCTAGTATTGATCGCCGTCCGCCTTCTCTCTTTGCTCGACTGTCCCCATACTTTACGAAGGGGAGAGGCAAAGCCTATTTCTCTAACGTAGATATCAGAGTCAGTCTGAATTCTTCGCGCAGCGTCTTAAGGCCTCATTGTCCTGGTGTCTTTTCTATTAGTTATAGAATATTCCGTGGAGTTGTTAGATTTGTTGTGTTGTCTTTAACATTGATGGATCTTACGAAGAATACTGAATGTTTTATAGAGGCACAGTAAAGTCTCATTGTTCATACATTACGAATTTTAAATTATTTTAAAAGACGGGGTTTTTTAATTGTTTGCATGAATTCCAGTAGTTCAGATGAATACATTAAATTTTTCGTAAAAAAAAGAATGGTAAAAATTACGTTTGTTTAACCCATCTGATCATTTTCCCTTAACTCAGTGAGGTAAGCATAGCTTCAGCCCGGGCCTCTGTTATGGTCTACGACGACACGAACAAACGCTGGATTCCAAGTGGCTCATCATCGGGTCTTTCAAAGGTGCACATCTATCATCATCAAGCCAATAATTCTTTCCGAGTCGTTGGAAGAAAGCTTCAAGATCACGAAGTATTATTACTAATCTCATTTAGCTTTTCTTTTCTTTTAATAATGTTGTTGTCTTAGGTCGTAATTAATTGCGCTTTAGTACGTGGATTGAAGTACAATCAAGCAACTCCTACTTTCCATCAATGGCGTGACAGTAAACAAGTCTACGGCCTTAATTTTAGCAGTAAAGATGACGCTGATGCATTTGCAATCGCTATGCTCCGCTCTTTGGAGGTATTCGTTTTGCCTCGCAATTATCCAATAGTATTTAAGTTATCTTATGTCTGAACAGACGATGAACAGCAGTATTCCTCGTTCGACACCTCCTCAAATTCCTCAAGCTATTTATCAAGCACCCAACGGATCCGGTTTCGAAGAAGAAAATCCATACATGTTAGATCGTTTTTATTGATATTATTTAAATGTGAGTTTTATCACTGATATGCAATCTTAAAATTCAATAGGGTTCAGCAAGAAAGACGATTATCCCAGCAACAACAACAACAACAAGGACTAAATCATTCAACTAGTAACCCTGCAATGCAACCGATGAACACACAAACTGTTGGTCATCAGAGAAATAATTCAGCTCCATTAGCTCCTCCTTTGCCTGCCGGTCCTCCAGCTCCACCTCCTCCACCACCACCAGCTCCTGTGTTGCCAGTTGGTCCAGTTCCTCCACCAGCACCCCCTCTTGCCCCTCCAATACCATCCATGATATCGAGTAGCCCTCAATTTGCGCAACCATCTGGTGTATCATCTCCAATTGGTGGTGGTGGACCGCCTCCTCCACCTCCTCCTCCTCCTGGTCTTGGAAGATCGTTGAGCAATGATGGTGATCCTGGATCTCTTGCAAATGCCCTTAAGAATGCGAAATTGAAAAGAAGCAACAAGGTCTGTTTCCAATTTAATGTAAAAATTAAAAGTTGAAAATGTCTAATTTAAATGTTATTTTTTTTTTCTACCAAAGCAGTCAGCAGAGAGCAGCAGCAGCAGCAGTAGTAGCAGCAGCAGTACATATGGCACCATTGGTCGAGGACAAGCTGAACGACCAGGTATTGGCGGATTAGGTTCTATGATGGATGAAATGGCAAAAACTCTTGCTAGACGTCGCGCTGCAGCAGAAAATAAAGATGTAGTACAACAAGTAAGTCCATTCCGCATATTTATCGTTTAGTTTGGCAGAGCGCGCTCTTTTTTCGTTCTCGCTCTGTGTCAATATCTATATAGTTTTACGAACCTTTTATTTGTATGCTAAATGTCAAAAAGACTCAAACCTTAGACAAAAAAAAAACAATGCAGAATTTTCTTTCTAAGAGAATCCATACTTTGGTATTATAGGACTTGTAGTCAATTAAGATTCTAAAAAACGTATTTCTCGGTATTTTCGTAAGCTAACCTTTTCATGCGTGTTTTCTTCATGCAAATCTGTGCAAGGGTCGTTTCATAGGTTACTGTTATTAGTGATTTCTATTTTATATATTTACTCAAGACATTTTAAAAGTTTAAAACAAGTCTATTCAGTAATTTAGATTATCCTAGCTCTGTTTGTTTCGATGCTCGGTGAAATTCACAATTCTGCCTTTGGTTAAGTTATGAATGCTTAATGTATGAAATTTTTATAGTCACGACGGATTTTTTGTTTAAGCCAGGATTTTTTTTTTTTTTTTTTTTTTTTTCAATATTTATCTTTTAATTCTTAAGAATTCTTATTATCTATTTTTATTAGGACGAACTTTCTGACAAAAAAACTGTTGGTAATAACAAGATAAATGGAAATAGCATTCTGGCGGTTCCTGGAGGAGGTGATTCCCCTCTTGGTAATAGAAAACGGAGCGGATCTACTGGGGAAGAGTCTAATTGTCGTATCGGTAATGGCTCAGACGTATCGGTGGATTTTGACCTTCTCAAACAAGAATTGGTATTGGAAATTCGAAAGGAAATTAACAGAGTCAAGCAAGAAATTATCGAAGGTAAATTTATAAATTACATAATGTTTTCTTGGTATTTCAAAGTTTATTATATTTAACAGTTATTCGCCAAGAATTAGGGCGACGATAGAATGTTCGAGAAGGCCACAGAAAGTTTTATTTTTTTTCACGAGTTTTTAACAATTTAATTTTTTGTATCTTGACCCTCCCTTTCTATGATAAATTGCGCATATTTAATCCCAACACTGCTTTTTCTTTATTCTTTTCTTTACAATGTTCCAATGACGTTTTTCGGAACTGCTCCAACCATTTCTTTTGAGTTCACTATCTAGTTGACGTGTACTTTTGACACAATTTAAATTGGATAGTCCAGCCGATGTTGAATGTCTTCTAGTGATAATGTGAAGTTTTAATTTCGTTTGAAAGACGAAATTCGGTTTCCCCTGTTCTCGTAAAAGGTAAAACACAAAAGCCATATTATTTCGCCGTTTTCCACCTTTCCTGGCTTCCTTGCCCAGTTTATATAATAAGTTTTTTTTGCCATTTTAAAAGATATTTTCTACCCCTTTGAATGAATATGAACGAGGATATGTCAATTATGTTTGGCAAGTGTACCCTCTCTTAATCTCAGCAAAATTTACTGCAATATTGTTTCACTTCTTAAATCAGTTTCTTTTATGTGAAGTAAAAGCTCGTGGAAAACTAAGGTGAATTGGGTTGTTTCGTATACCAATTTAAAAGTTTCACCAACGAAATAAAATGTTATAAATCCGAACTGAACCCTCCGTTGCTTCGCTATAGTTTCTAGATTTTCTGTTCTTCAATTTTCAACGCCTTTTTCTCGAGATCACAAGTTGATGTATATGTTATCGACTTCAGCACCTCAAAGAATTCCATTTGCGATGTTTCTTGAAGACCAAACTATACCTTTTTCAAGACGATAAAACGTATTAATCACTTCATTCCAACTTTTTGTTTCGTTGGAATTCTTCTTTGTCGTTTTGTAAGCTTTACAATTGTGCATTGTCATGATATTGCAGTCTGTTGTGTAAATCTCAATTGGTTACCCGATGACTTTGAGGTAAATAAAAACATGATTTTCTGCCCTTAGTCGATTTATTCAGTGGATCAACAGTTTTCATTTGCGGTAATAACGCGCGGTACTTAAATATTTACTACTTGAAATACACAAGATCAAAAGGGAGTAAATAACATTTATGTTCAATATTGTCATTGCATCATTACGCTTTTATCGACTTTTATTAACAACGTAGTTCCGCCGAGTTCAGCACTGAACGGGACTGTTACTAAATAGTGAACTTTACTGTACGTTCAACCCATTGAGTAAAAAAAAGCCCTCATTCCATTACTATAAATTCCCAAAGTTTTCATTTTACGATAGATAAATATAAATGGGTGATTCCATATGAAAACGACCAAAACCTATGGCAACCATCTAACGGGTTTGATCGCCGCTAGTCTCTTTCGGTTGGTATTGATTAAAAAAAAAAAAACAGTTCTTTGAAAGATTTTGAAAAATAAATGGCGCGTTTGCCTGGCGTGAAGGTTTGTGTTTTTAAGTTTTTAAGTCCGCTTAACTGTATTACGATTGTAAATCAATTAAGCACATTGGAATGCTTTGATTGGCTGATTTATCTATCAGAATTGGTTGTCATAAGGACAAACTATTTTTAACAAGCGATTCACCACTCAAAGAGGCCGTTTTGGGGGTTTTTGATTTTGCGGAAATCGTCGCTGGGGGTTCTAGAAATTAACAAACAGATGATTTTTGTGCAAAATTCTTTTCTAAGTCGATTGGTAAAAACCGCAATCGCTTCGCTTTTTTAGTTTGGGAGATATTACAAAAAACTGAGGTGTCTGTTGGGGTGACCACCCTCATAACGTCAGCCTACACCAACAGAATGGGGGTGGTCACCCCAACAGACCCTAAAGCTAAAGAGGCCAAATGTTAATATTGCCAGCGCTAGATGGCTTATAGGATAAAGGCTGGCATGGCTAAAACACGAAAAAAATTTATGGAATTTTTTCCAAAATTTTAATCGTTAATATCTCGGCATCTAACCCGAGTATTGAAAAACCCTGAAAAAACTTTGAAGCGATGGGATATCCCATAATTTTGAAACAATTAGACTATTTTTAGGTGCAGCGGTTGACGAGAAAGCTGCTGCACAAAACCCGAAAAAGTCAAAATTTTGGATACTTCCCCCCCATCAGTTTTTTTGTAATATCTCCCAAACTACAAAAGCTAAACGATTGCGGTTTTTACCAATGGACTGAGAAAAAAAATTTGAACAAAATCCATCTATTTGTTAATTTTTTTTAAAACTCCCAGCGACGATTTCCGCAAAATTAAAAACCCCCAAAAGTCAAAACGGTCTCTTTAAGTGGCGAATCCCTTGTTAACCAATGGTGGAAAATTCAAAGGTGGCAGCACCTGGTGGCGCGAAATTTAAAAAGTGTAAAAACGACTAAATTTTATCAGATAACAAGTTAGGTTAATCTTGACGAGGATTCAAAAAAATTAGTGGAGTGATTAGTGTCAACGAGGCTATTAGAAATGTTTGGTAAAAATTTCAGCCCCACCGTTTAAATTTAACAAGCGATCTCCCAATCAACCACACCAAAATACCCCATTTTTGACGGAGGTCGTTTTCGGATCGTTATCCGGAAAAGGACTCTAAAAATCCGGACTAGGTCGATATTGTTCAGAATCGCAAGGCGATTCTAACGGAACAAAGTCTAGATTTTTATCTTGTTTCGTTCCCGAGATAATCGGGATTGAAAATCGTGAAATATCACAAAAACCTAAAGTCTCCCCCTCCGACTACATCGCTTTTAGCCGTATATTCGGCTTCTAAAAAATTAATTATTACAAAATATAGCCCTTTCATCTTTCTTCAAGATTCCAAAAGGATTTTAAATAATTCTTTAAGATGTTCGAGGTATCACGATTTTCGTGACACCCCCATTTTGACAAATTTTTCAGGCATTTTATTTGGCGTTGCCGATTGCCGTATAGTGACCCCCACTCCTTAGCCCCCCAAAATTAGAACCAAAAGTGAAACATACAGTACCTACCTAAAGTTTGGGAACGCGCGCGCGCTCGAGAGAACCTTATGGAGTTTGGCTTTTTTTCTCGGCGATCATAAAAATCACCCACGCCAGGTTGTCACCCCCTCATAAGCGCGCGATTTCTCTGTTTAACAGAGAAAAAAGCACGTGGGTTGGAAATGGGGGGGGGGGGGGGCGGGAAGAAAGGGACAAACACGGGCAATAAAATAAAAACTGTTTTAAATTAATAATTGACTAGATTATATATGACGCACAAAATCTGAAAATAAAGACTTCTGTTGAGCTTGCGAAGTTCTTCATTTCAGAGTTTTCCGCGTCTTCCTAGCTCTACCCGTTCTTTAGTTATTCCCCTTCAAAGTACGCTAATTTGCATGGAGCACTATAGAGTGTTCCCAAACTTAGGGATCCATTTTAAACCTACCCTCCCCTTAATAGGAAAAATATGAAAAAAAAATCAGCTTATTGCTACCTATAATGGCTACGGCCAAAAAAAATTTCATCGTGATCCGACGAAAATTGGATTTTTTTGATCGCCGAGAAAAAAAGCCAAACTCCATAAGGTTCTCTAGCGCGCGTGCGCGCGTTCCCAAACTTTACGTAGGTACTGTAGTTTCCCACAATGTGGGTAGGTGGCTTTCAAAATAAAATCACTGTTCGGATTTTTTTGGACCATATTGTACAATCCAGTTTGGCGGCGTCCATCTTTCGGGGCAGTTCTTTCAAAGTTTAAATATCAGATAAAAATATGCAAATTAAGGGAAGGAAGAGATCGAATCTAAACTAATTCAGTTTTTCTTTTTCCCCCTTAAACTCAACTTCCTTTTCGAAAACGCGCGAAATGGAAATCCATGATGGCAGCTTATTGAATTACAATTTTCCATTTTCTTTCTCGAAGCTAGGGGATGGGTGAGGGAAACCGAAAAAAATAGACAAGATCAGACGGGAAAAACTTCGAAACAAGGTCATGTTGACCTTCATTTGCATATTTTAAAGGCCACAAAGGACAAGTGACCGATATGCAAATAAATAATCACGAAGAATGTCAACCTTGCATCAGGTCAGCTGACGATTTGAAAAAACGATTAACAACCCATGATTAGAATGGCAAGAAAGTCCTCCGAGCGATTTAAGTATACAGTAGGACACATAATGAATGACCATAGTTTACCACTATTAAGCCCCTAACAAGGCTATGAATGATTACGTCAGGGAAAGTGCATTTACTTGTAGAGCAGTCTAGTTCGGTCTAGCTCTTAAACAGTATAAATATTCGAATTTGAGCAAGGTAGCATACTCACGGCTGCGATCTTTTCAACTGTTCTCCTTTGCAGCAGAGTTTAAGTTATGTAGCTGTGGGCACGGCTTTTAACCCCAAATAAACGAGTTGCAGTACAGTACACACCACAAATATTGTCTCACCCCTTGCCAATTGTGGTGTTTTAACCCGCGCGAGATAGGCCCTACGGTGTCTCGCACGGGAATTTTTTTTTTAATATTTATTTTAATTGTAGAGCCATCGTTTTTTTTTCATCGGAAAGATAAAGAACTCTTCTTTATTTTTCTGATTTTTATTTCTAATATTATTCACGGGTTTAAGGAGATATTTGATAGACCACAATTATTGGCTCACCTACGGGAAATCTAGCTCAGCGTGCCCCTACCCGCGGCATATCCCGAGGGTAAATGGTGACAAAAACAACTTTTTTTGTCAGCATTTCCCCTTTCTTTGTTTCCCGCCATACCCTCGGGGTATGCCAAAATCGATCGGACATCTAAAAAGAGAAGGGATTACTATCGGATGTGAAATTGAATTTAAAAGCACGTTTACCAGGCTTATTAATACCCAAACTGAAAGCAACGGTGGCACACATAATATTAAAATAGAGTTTCAAGTAGCATTTTTAGAATATATAATAATAAACATCTTTGAATAACAAGTTATTCGCAGACATTTCAAATTTCAAAAAATTTGAAATGAATTCACATTAAGAATTACAATAATTACACAAAAAAACTTTGACTTTGCCTGACGAACTTTTCGTTTCTCTTCCTCTAGACCACCGTGATAGAAGGTGGCCGAAAACCCACACTTCACAAAAAAATCAGCAAGCTCTACACAGTTCTTTTGCGTGATACAATAAATGATACCACATTGATTTGGATAATCCTCACTGATTAAACATTTCATCAACGCCGTGGCTTTTTCGTTGGACGTTTTGCTTATCAATGACAATTTCAAGTCATCACGGACACACTGGCCAACAGATCTAAATCAAGAAATAAAAACAACTCAAATATTGAAAATAATTAGGATTTCAATAAAAAACTATTAACACGAACGGATCCATCAACTGCAGTGTCGAAATGATTTCGCGTTGTGTCCTTGCACTGGAAGTTCCGGTTAGCGCAACTATTGGCAGGGTAGGAAACACGTTACGTAACAATAAAAGATTGCCATACTCCTTTCTAATTAAAATTAAAATTAGAGCTAGAAATAATTTCAATTAAGAACCAAAACCTAAAGTCCAAGCCCCACGTAGTTATGCAATGGGCTTCATCGATCGCTATCCGCAACAGTTCACCCTTTTGGTAGAGATCACTTTTCCCATTGTCGACAGCAAAAAGTTGTATACAGCAGTTGTATTTTCAGACAACTGGGGTAGAATTCCAACCACGAATTTAAATTAAACAAAAGTTTTAAGTAAAATATGAACTAATTATGCTTTCAGTAAGACTTTCAACTTGACTTGGTAAAGCATTATCAAAATTATGTTTTACTTTAATAAGGAGGAGGTATTTTATATTGTATCAGCCAATGAGAATAACTTTGGAAGGCATGCAGGAATTTGGAATAGCAGACGACGATTTAATTTGTATTCAACTTTGCATTTGAAAAACTAAGTTTTTTCAATTGCTTTCACAAGTAGTTTTTATCATTGCAATAACAGCCATAGGACGTAAACGCCTCTGCAACATGGAAAAATAGTGAAATAAAAAATCAATAGAAAATGAGATAGAGCTCATCGCAAGAAAGACATTAAAAGCAAACTAGTTAGAATAAAGAGTCAAAACATTCTTGTTCGTAAATATTTCTCTAATTATTTTCTTATTGAGTGTTTTTTCTCAAGGATATTATTCTCGGCGCACAATCAATTACAGTTATGACAAAATTAAACAGCAACACTGATATGAGATTTTCGCAATAATTAATCAACAATGCCCTAGCAAAGAACCCCGAGATAGGGAAGAAATAAAGAAAAAATTGAATAATTTTTCGTCCGAAGCTAAGAAAAATTTAAAAGAAAATAAGAAGTCTCTAGAGAAACTGGTATTACATTTTTCATAATTTTATTACAATAAAAAAATTAAAGCAAACATGTTATCTAGGAAGAGAAAAGGTTCTGTGAACCAATTAACGAAATATTGTGATCATGATTAGGGGCAAAAGAAGTGCAGGTTTGCCAGGAAACAGCATATCTGAGTTAAAAAATCAATTTTAGATAAATCAAGCTAAATATGTTTGTATGGCAGTGTGAAGTAGAGACATACGTTATTGAAAACGCTCCGGATGGAATAGTTATATTTTCCGAACATCTGCCACAGTGTGAATTCCAGTACCTGTGATTTTGCGTAAGTTATAACTTTTTTTCAGCTAGGGGATTCACAATTTCAAATATTAAAATTGAACCACCAACCTTTCCTGTAAGCCATCGCGCTATCCATAACACCAATATCACCTTGACATTATCATTTTCATTTCAGAGTAATCCGATATTGAAAACAAGGATTTACCTTTTTCTGTCGATTTTTTTTGAATTGTTTTGTAGGATTCTGTACATCTCCTTAATGATGTGGAAAAATTGTGGAAAAAGTTAAAAAAAATCATAACCAGGCAGCGAGAACTCATCCGGGAATTCAATCCCGGGTTTCAAAAAGAATATTCCTTTTGAATTCCATATGGTCTATTGGCTAGGATACCTGGATTTCCCCCAGCAGGTTCGGGATCGATTCTCAAAGTTCAAATTTATGAACAGCACAAAACAAAGCTGCCTCAGAGAAAAACCAGAAACCAAATCTTCTAGATACTTATGATAGGCTTATTTCCGTTGACACATAGATCATTTTCTTTTATGAATATCAATGCACCTTCAAACAGAAGTGCAAGAGAAGATCGAAAAACCTTCCTTCGTAGAACACTACCTGCTTATTCCATATAACTACTAATCTGCCACTTATTCTTGTAGATCATTTTTATTTTGTAGATGATGCACTAGTTAGATCGCAACTTAAATCCAAAATCTCTCCAACTTAATGAAAAAAAAACTTAGCTCTAAGAGAAATATTCTCAGGCCTTGAAATCGTTCACATTTGGAAAAATCTTAGACCTGTTGATTCTGAACATACTTTTCAATACGGGAACGGTTCATCATGAATAAATCAAGTTTATTCCAGTAGAGATAACGGTGAACACATTAGAAATATACAACTTTGACCCTTGTCCATTAGTGACCACCACTCCTTAGAATGTTAAATTCTTAATTTCGGCACTGTAACAGGAAACTGTTCCAATAATATTAAACTCTGGAAACAAACTACTGCTGTGTTGTCGGAATATGCATAAAAAATGAAATGAAACCATTAAGTAACAATTCCTTGAATAATAATTTTCGTGGGATTGATTTTGTAAACTGTTGGGGAAATATTTTTTAGTCAGTTGTCAAAAGAGTAAAAAATAATGTATTTTTGTAAAGAACGAAAATATCTGATAAGGTACACAAAGTTATTTTATCAAGCATTCATTCAAGACATACTATACACTGAACCACTTGATTGGATTACCTTTAGAGATTTGAGGTCATCCTTAAAGTCCTCGTAAGAGAGTCCTCTTCAAAGGTTTGCTGTTTGATCACATTCATTTGAGGGTCCTGATATTGAAGATGCAAATGTACTGTGTTTCTCGTGAAGAAAACTCGAGAAAACTTTCTCAACTTCCAAATTGACCCTCTTACTCAAGGATAACTTAAATAGAACCATTTAAGATCATTTTAAAAATATATTTTTAGATACTTCTCCTCCTATTTACTTCATTTACTAGAAAGGGACTCTTTTTCCAAATCACAAGGGCAAGCCGCAATTCGTCTTATTCCCAAGTCAAATGGTTCATTTGGGGAATCTGGATTAAATAACGGCGCGGGTTCTGGGGCATAAAATTGGCGTTGTGCACGACCTGAGCCGGTAGACGGCCAGCGTATTCTCTTCCAGGGATGGTTTTTCTATTTCCATCTCCAATTCAGGAGTTTCATTTAAGCAGAGCCAATTCTATTACAGGGAATGGTTACGATCAACGCAGAATTCGACAAGCTAACGAATAATAACAGTTGCACGAGAAAATGAACTTTGACAAATAAAGAACTGAAGTTAGGGACATTCTGTCACTGCACTACATTGCTTTCAAAATTTTGTGTTTGACAATTTTGATTGATTAACCACCTAGTTGACTACCTCGTTGACGACGTTTGCCACATTGATGATGACGCTGTTGACGCTGTTGGCCACGCTGTTGATATTATTGACGACGTCTTGGTTCTCTTTGTACTGAGTGGAACATCATCATCAGCTCAATTCTTCTTCCTCCCCAGCCAGGACCAACTATCGGAGGTTACTGCAAAGAGGTAAGTGAATAAGAGTGTGAGAAGAAAAATACCAATACAAGTAAGTCCAAGAGTAAGAGGGAAGATAGTTAAAGAATAAGAGGGGATATAGTGAAAGAAAACTAGCCACCGTTATGAAAAGCCATGAATTGTGCGTAACGCAGTTGCTGAATTTGTATTCAAATCCGTTTCTGAAGGTATGATTTATATGTTTAAGACTTTTTTGAATTTCGCGATGGGCGTTCGAGGCGGCCATCGTCCTTGAACGCTATAACAAAGTGGTACCAACTGTCTTCCTTGAAACGCAAGTAAATCGAGCTTGCCAGGAGTCAAACCTGGAATCTACTGATCCGTAGTCAGGCGCGTTTTCCATTGCGCCACAAACCCATATTATACGACGAACAATACTAATTGTAAAAAACAACTACTTGTTTAGGACAGAAAGGGATCAGGTTTGAATCATGTCTTTACTAGTGAAGTCATGTTTTAAGCCTTTAACATCAATTGAATTTATTATTACTGTTCATACGATCTTCACTTAATTGTTGATAAGGGTAATAATACAGCCCGGTTAGCTCAGACGGTAGAGCGAGGGACTTTTAATCTTGAGGTAGAGGGTTCAAATACCTCATCGGGCGTGAAACGTGGGATGTGTTCGAGATATGTGTTGGTGTTTGATACGGGATAATTATCCTGTAATTCAATGGTGCAGATAAACTGAGATAATCTGTTTTTAGATGAAAAACGTCACGAAATGAAATGTCGACGAGGTGACCTAGCGGTTAAGGTGATGGACTGCTAATCCATTGTGCATTGCACGCATGGGTTCGAATCCCATCCTCGTCGAAAGGAGTAGTTAGGGATATTGGCAACTGTACCGCACTCCAATTGCTATGCATTTATCAGGTGTTTATGGCATATAAATGTAGAAACTTAGTCTTCAAGCCACTGTAGTAAATATATCAAGGTTCTATGGTGTAATGGTTAGCACTTCAGACTCTGACTCTGACAATCTGAGTTCTAATCTCAGTAGGACCTTTTTTATCAGATAGCGAGATCGTTGCAAGAAAGGCCAGTCAAGACTTTTTCCCACAGTGAAACACTCTCTTTTAGAGCTTATGCATTGCGTTGCTGATGGATTAGGTTACTTGGTTCTGGTGAGTTATTCTACAACAGTGCGTTATTACGCCAGGCTGTCGGAGGTTGCTGTACATGTTCGTTGCAAATCGTTATTTCTTCAAGTCACCGTCATTGCCACTTCAAAGTATGTCTGTTTGCATCCATCCCCAAATACATCCGAGGGACACTATATCTTGCAAACAGCCTACAATTAGCAAAGAACACTTTCGTATTGGCGAGCACAACCCCATCGACGTAAAAACCATAATCGACGTAAACACCACAACCCTTTCTATCCTTTTCAAAACGAAGCACGGTTTAGTATTTTGGTCCGTCTAAAGTTCAACTTGAATTTTTACAAGAGGTAAAATGAAACAAATGCCCCGAGTGAGGTTCGAACTCACGTCCTCGACATTATGAGACTCGCGCGCTGCCTACTGCGCTATCGAGGCGGCCATCGTAATTGAACGCTATAACAATGTGGTACCAACTGTCTTCCTTGAAACGCAAGTAAATCGAGCTTGCCAGGATTCAAACCTGGAATCTACTGATCTGTAGTCAGGCGCGTTATCCATTGCGCCACAAACCCATATTATACGACGAACAATACTAATTGTAAAAAACAACTACTTGTTTTGGACAGAAAGGGATCAGGTTTGAATCATGTCTTTACTAGTGAAGTCATGTTTTAAGCCTTTAACATGAATTGAATTTATTATTACTGTTCATACGATCTTCACTTAATTGTTGATAAGGATAATAATACAGCCCGGTTAGCTCAGACGGTAGAGCGCGGGACTTTTAATCCTGAGGTCGAGGGTTCAAATACCTCATCGGGCGTGAAACGTAGGATGTGTTCTAGATATGTGTTGGTGTTTGATACGGGATAATTATCCTGTAATGAAATGGTGCAGATAAACTGAGATAATCTGTCTTTAGATGAAAAACGTCACAAAATGAAATGTCGACGAGGTGACCGAGTGGTTATGGTGATGGACTGCTAATCCATTGTGCATTGAACGCATGGGTTCGAATCCCATCCTCGTCGAAAGGAGTAGTTAGGGATATTGGCAACTGTACCGCACTCCAATTGCTATGCATTTATCAGGTGTATATGGCATATAAATGTAGAAACTTAGTCTTCAAGCCACTGTAGTAAATATATAAAGGTTCTATGGTGTTATGGTTAGCACTTCAGACTCTGACTCTGACAATCTGAGTTCTAATCTCAGTAGGACCTTTTTTATCAGATAGCAGTGTTCTGTATTTGACGAATAAAATACAAAAAAAATACAAATAAAGCTGTATTTTATTTGTATTTTTGCCTTCTTTAGTGGGCGTATTAAAGTATTTTTTTTGTATTTTATTCGTCAAATACAGAACACTGTCAGATAGCGAGATCGTTGCAAGAAAGGCCAGTCAAGACTTTTTCCCACAGTGCAACACTCTCTTTTAGAGCTTATGCATTGCGTTGCTGATGGATTAGGGTACTTGGTTCTGGTGACTTATTCTACAACAGTACGTTATTACACCAGGCTGTCGGAGGGTGCTGTACATGTTCGTTGCAAATCGTTATTTCTTCAAGTCACCGTCATTGCCACTTCAAAGTATGTCTGTTTGCATCCATCCCCAAATACATCCGAGGGACACTATATCTTGCAAACAGCCTACAATTAGCAAAGAACACTTTCGTATTGGCGAGCACAACCCCATCGACGTAAAAACCATAATCGACGTAAACACCACAACCCTTTCTATCCTTTTCAAAACGAAGCACAGTTTAGTATTTTGCTGCGTCTAAAGTTGGACTTGAATTTTTACAAGAGGTAAAATGAAACAAATGCCCCGGGTGAGGTTCGAACTCACGACGTCGAGATTATGAGACTCGCGCGCTGCCTATTGCGCTATCGAGGCGGCCATCGTGGTTGAACGCTATAACAATGTGGTACCAACTGTCTTCATTGAAACGCAAGTAAATCGAGCTTGCCAGGAGTCAAACCTGGAATCTACTGATCCGTAGTCAGGCGCGTTATCCATTGCGCCACAAACCCATATTATACGACGAACAATACTAATTGTAAAAAACAACTACTTGTTTTCGACAGAAAAGGATCAGGTTTGAATCATGTCTTTACTAGTGAAGTCATGTTTTAAGCCTTTAACATGAATTGAATTTATTATTACTGTTCATACGATCTTCCCTTAATTGTTGATAAGGGTAATAATACAGCCCGGTTAGCTCAGACGGTAGAGCACGGGACTTTTAATCATGAGATCGAGGGTTCAAATACCTTACCGGGCGTGAAACGTAGGATGTGTTCTAGATATGTGTTGGTGTTCGATAAGGGATAATTATCCTGTAATTCAATGGTGCAGATAAACTGAGTTAATCTGTGTTTAGATGAAAAACGTCACGAAAAGGTGACCGAGCGGTTAAGGTGATGGACTGCTAATCCATTGTGCATTGCACGCATGGGTTCGAATCCCATCCTCGTCGAAAGGAGTAGTTAGGGATATTGGCAACTGTACCGCACTCGAATTGCTATGCATTTATCATGTGTTCATGGCATATACATGTAGAAACTTAGTCTTCAAGCCACTGTAGTAACTTTATCAAGGTTCTATGGTGTAATGGTTAGCACTGCAGACTCTGACTCTAACAATCTGAGTTCTAATCTCAGCAGGACCTTTTTTATCAAATAGCGAGATCGTTGCAAGAAAGGCCAGTCGACACTTTTTCCCACAGTGCAACCCTCTCTTTTAGAGCTTTTGCATTGCGTTGCTGATGGATTAGGGTACTTGGTTCTGGTGAGTTATTCTACAACAGTACGTTATTACGCCAGGCTGTCGGAGGGTGCTGTACATGTTCGTTGCAAATCGTTATTTCTTCAAGTCACCGTCATTGCCACTTCAAAGTATGTCTGTTTGCATCCATCCCCAAATACATCCGAGGGACACTATATCTTGCAAACAGCCTACAATTAGCAAAGAACACTTTCGTAATGGCGAGCAAAACCCCATCGACGGAAAAACCATAATCGACGTAAACACCCTTTCTATCCTTTTCAAAACGAAGCACAGTTTAGTATTTTGCTGCGGTTAAAGTTGGATTTGAATTTTTACAAGAGGTAAAATGAAACAAATGCCCCGAGTGAGGTTCGAACTCACGACCTCTAGATTATGAGACTCGCTCGCTGCCTACGGAGCTATCGAGGCGGCCATCATCCTTAAACGCTGTAACAAATTATTACCAACTGTCTTCCTTGAAACGCAAGTAAATCGAGCTTGCCAGGAGTCAAACCTGGAATCTACTGATCCGTAGTCAGGCGCGTTATCCATTGCGCCACAAACCCATATTATACGACGAACAATACTAATTGTAAAAAACAACTACTTGTTTTTGGACAGAAAGGGATCAGGTTTGAATCATGTCTTTACTAGTGAAGTCATGTTTTAAGCCTTTAACATGAATTGTATATCGATTTTTCAAATCGATTTGAACTAGTGTTGACCAATTGTATTCTAGCATTTTAAAGGGGGTAGGGTAAGAAAATAACTCCCCGTCGGTACTACATCATCACGCCCCTCTTCAGACCATTTTTGCTAGCGCTTAGAGAAGGTTCACTCTTTTTTCAGAAAAAAAAAAGAAAATCTTAGTTCAAATGGCTGATAGTGGATCGAGCTCATCTAGTTCAAGCTCAGAAAGTTCTAGTTCGTCATCGTCCAGCTCTTCCTCTTCATCAAGTGACTACTCGCGTAGAGGAGACCGCCGGCGCCGTCAGGCCCGCAACCGTGATCGCGAGAACGAGCGCGTGGCTGAGGAAGGCCGAGATCGTATCCAAGCCAATCCCGTCCATCCGCCTGTTGCCATGGATCAGACCTTGCCAGTGAATGTGGTAGAACAACCAGCAGCTCAAGAGCATGGGGGACAGCAGCAGCACGAGATTGAAGGGGGCCTAGACGGACAGCAAGGTCCGGTTGGGGCTCAGCCTAATCGCGTGGTTCGAGAATCTAGCAGGAAGAAGGTGCGCCCGTCAAGACGAGAGGGTAAAAGGTTGGTGAAGAGGTTGAGAAAGGGTGTGAGCAACAAGCGTGTGTCGAAAGTCAAGAAGCGCTACTCGGTGTCTTTCAGTGACAAGTTAGGTTTCAAAGTGCCTTCAATCGATTTCCCGATGTACATGCTACTACAGAAGAAGCTAGGCAGCTCCGCGTCCAAGACCAACATCAACGAGGTCGAGAAAGTGCTTTACAAGTCGCAGCAGTCTCTTTTGCCCATGTTCCCGGTCCTCGCCTATTTGGAGCATCAGAATTTGCCAGGTGCTCAAGGGAAGGCAGTGAAAGATCTGGCCAACCTGGCGGGCAGGGCATTCTACGACATGTCAGACATGAGGCGCAGGAATGTTTTGGAGATCGTCGGCCCAAACGTTGTTTCTCTGGTGGATGATAGGGACAAGTTCAAGATAGAAGAGGACAAGGAGCTTTTCGGCACATCGGTGGTGAAAAAATTGAGGAAGGATGAGCAGTTCCTTATCGACATCAACAGCCTAGATTTGGGAAAATCAAAATCGAGATCGGTGAAGGATCGTTTGGCCCCACCGCCATCGTCCCCTGGTGATAGCAGACGACGCCAATACAACAACTACGGCAACAACGCGACCAACCAACTTGGCTACTATCGTTATGACCAGGGCGGCTCCGGTGGAGCTCAACAGCAAGGCGCTCCTATCCAGCCCAACCAGGCCGGATCCTTCGACTTTCGTCGCAACAACGGTGCTCCCCCGACTAATCCGAACGACGCCGGTCCATCCAACGGAGGCTGGTTCAACAGAGGGTATGTAAATCATTCATTATACCGTTTAGACCCGTATCGCGTTAGCCCGGTTTTTATTGGAGGATCAGGCATTATTGGAGGGCCTGGAGGCTCATCTCTGCGGACCCCTGGATCCTGGGGGTCGTGCAGGAGGGTTTCAGGTTAGAATAGAGAGATAAAGAAGATAGAATAGAGAGAATAGAGATAGAGAGAATCGATTTGAACTGTAATTTCCTCCCGCCCTCCCGTTACAGTCAATCGATCCAGTTGGCATTCATAATCTTTAGTGTTTTTGATCCAGTCAAATTCCACCAACTGTTTCTTTCCTATGTCAATTTCTAATGTTATGTCCTTGTTTCAATTTACCTTCTGCGGATACGCTAATGGCTATTCGCGCGGTAGGGGAGGCAGAGGAGGAAGCCGTGGTCGTGGAAACTTTTGAAGTTGCAAGATAAACCCACCACCCACCCATTGTATTATTATTTAAAATGGTCTGAAGAGGGGCGTGATGATGTAGTACCGACGGGGAGTTATTTTCTTACCCTACCCCCTTTCAAATGCTAGAATACAATTGGTCAACACTAGTTCAAATCGATTCTCTCTATCTCATACAATCTTAATTGTCTTGGCGGAGTACCTGAGACAATTTCCAATTGAATTTATTATTACTGTTCATACGATCTTCACTTAATTGTTGATAAGGATAATAATACAGCCCGGTTAGCTCAGACGGTAGAGCGCGGGACTTTTAATCCTGAGGTCGAGGGTTCAAATACCTCATCGGGCGTGAAACGTAGGATGTGTTCTAGATATGTGTTGGTGTTTGATACGGGATAATTATCCTGTAATTAAATGGTGCAGATAAACTGAGATAATCTGTCTTTAGATGAAAAACGTCACAAAATGTCGACGAGGTGACCGAGTGGTTATGGTGATGGACTGCTAATCCATTGTGCATTGAACGCATGGGTTCGAATCCCATCCTCGTCGAAAGGAGTAGTTAGGGATATTGGCAACTGTACCGCACTCCAATTGCTATGCATTTATCAGGTGTATATGGCATATAAATGTAGAAACTTAGTCTTCAAGCCACTGTAGTAAATATATAAAGGTTCTATGGTGTTATGGTTAGCACTTCAGACTCTGACTCTGACAATCTGAGTTCTAATCTCAGTAGGACCTTTTTTATCAGATAGTAGTGTTCTGTATTTGACGAATAAAATACAAAAAAAATACAAATAAAGCTGTATTTTATTTGTATTTTTGCCTTCTTTAGTGGGCGTATTAAAGTATTTTTTTTGTATTTTATTCGTCAAATACAGAACACTGTCAGATAGCGAGATCGTTGCAAGAAAGGCCAATCAAGATTTTTTCCCACAGTGCAACCCTCTCTTTTAGAGCTTATGCATTGCGTTGCTGATGGATTAGGGTACTTGGTTCTGGTGAGTTATTCTACAACAGTACGTTATTACGCCAGGCTGTCGGAGGGTGCTGTACATGTTCGTTGCAAATCGTTATTTCTTCAAGTCACCGTCATTGCCACTTCAAAGTATGTCTGTTTGCACCCATCCCCAAATACATCCGAGGGACACTATATCTTTCAAACAGCCTACAATTAGCAAAGAACACTTTCGTAATGGCGAGCACAACCCCATCGACAAAAAACCATAATCGACGTAAACACCACAACCCTTTCTATCCTTTTCAAAACGAAGCACAGTTTAGTATTTTGCTGCGTCTAAAGTTGGACTTGAATTTTTACAAGAGGTAAAATGAAACAAATGCCCCGAGTGAGGTTCGAACTCACGACCTCGAGATTATGAGACTCGCGCGCTGCCTACTGCACTATCGAGGCGGCCATAATTTCTGAACGCTATAACAAATTATTACCAACTGTCTTCCTTGAAACGCAAGTAAATCGAGCTTGCCAGGAGTCAAACCTGGAAACTACTGATCTTGTTTGCTTCGGACACACCGGAATGAAACTTCAGAGTCGCAATTAACTGGAGTCGAATGTATTTCGGCTCAGGGAAAAACGGGAACACAAAATCGGGTTTAGGCGACGGGACGGTATTTGCCAGCTATACGTCCCCACGTTAAACACAGAGAAAAAACAGAATTTGGAAAGCGAAACTGAAACGTAAAGTGTGGAGCGTCGGCACACGTGCGCTCTACACCAGAAAAACTTTAAGTGGATAATCTTCTCGGTTTGGCTCCTCCCTTCTTGCCCGATTTTCTTACTCTCCTTACATGCGTTGCCGGATTGATTTTCTTTGATTCAAGTGGGTCCGAAAAATTGACAGCTTTGGGAATCTTAGACTTTCCAACATCGCCGGCCCTGCGCTCTGTAGTTACAGGCGCATCTTCACGGATACGGACGGACTCGAGGAGAAAGAGTTTGTGAGACGGACGGTGACGTTCGATTCCGTTTGACTGGACGATCGCTGAGCGGACAATCCCTTCCGGCCCAGCGATAACTTGAATTACTTGTCCAGTTGGCCGTGTCCTGCGGGGGCTGGCCGGGTCGATAATGACGACGATATCGCCGACTTCCAGGTTGGGGTGATCTTGATGCCACTTCGCTCGTTCCGTTAGACTCGGGATGACTTCACGCATCCAGCGTCGCCAAAATTGGTCGCTGAGAGCTAGAGCAATTCTCCACCTTACCCGCGCAGTCAAATCGTCTTCGCCAAACACGTCGGGCGGTACGTTCGGGATGGCCCGGCCGAGTAGGAAGTGGTTCGGGGTCAGTGCTTCCGGATCCGTCGGGTTGTCGCTCGGAGGCGTAAGTTTTCGGTTATTCAGCACATTTTCGACGTGAGTGAGGGTGGTGACTAAGAACTCATCCGTCAAACGTTGACGCCCCAGCACGGCAGAAAGCGCCTCCTTCGCCGCTCGGACCATCCTCTCCCACACACCACCAAAATGAGGCGCTGCTGGCGGGTTGAAGTACCACTTTGTCAGCTTACGATTTAAATGCGTGGTGATTGCAGACTGATTCAGGTTGTTAAGGCATTCGGCCAACTGTCGCTGGGCACCTACAAAATTCGTTCCGTTGTCGCTATGGAGTGAAGCTGGTACGCCACGTCTATTCTGGAATCGGTCCAGATCGGAGATAAATGCTGAGCTCGTGTCGAGCGAGTACGCCATCTCCAGATGGATGCAGCGGGTGGCGAGGCAGGTGAATAGAACGCCCCAGCGTTTTACGATTCGCCGAAAGATGATGACTTCAATGAGCCCGAAGTAGTCGACTCCCGTGTTCGTGACAGGAGGGAGGCCACACGTCAGGCAAAAGGCTGGTAGATCAGCCATCTTTGGCGTACATCCGGCGGCGTTCTTTCTCCGGCATAGATAGCATGAATCATACACCCGTTTGGCAGTCATTCTGCCTTTTGCAATCCAGTACTCCTTCCGAGCTTCGTGATGGAGCTGTTCAGCGCTCAGATGAGCGTTTTCGCGGTGGAGCTGTGACAGAATAAGTTCGGTGACGCGTTCTTTCCTGGGTAGAATAATCGGATGGCGGGCGTTGAGGGGAAGCGGCGCCTTGTCGATTCTTCCACCGACGCGCAATATTCCGTTGGGATCCAAGTATGGAGAAAGCTTGATTAGATCGGAAGATTTTTCGATCGCGCGGCCGGCCCGTAAATCTTCCACTTCCTGGCGGTAGACATTACTTTGAATGCGCTTAAAGATGAAATTTCGAGCGTATTCAATCTCTTCTGGGCAAAGGTCGCCGATTCCTGGACGCTTGCGGATTTTTCTCCCGATCAACCGGAACACGTAGGCGCCCAGCTAGCATGTCTTTATTGGTAAAATATTTTTTTCCGACAATATTCTTCGATCGATAACCCATATATTGGTATAATATTATATTATTACTTTGTTGCGACAAGGTGGCTGTTAAATTTTTTTGTTATTTTCCCAATAAATGACTATTATCAAAGATGAATAAATTAATATTATTTTTTTTTATTTTCCCAATAACGGATCATTAAATAAGGAATACATCGTTTTCTAAGAAAAAGCTATAGTCTTTTACATTTACCACACGTTCAAAATCCTAAATGATTGGTTAGCTGCTACCTAATTGCCAGAGAGTGGGTTTGAACCACCATCCTTTCCCAGCTAGCAGAGTATATTTCCCAAATATTGCTAAAATATTATATTCCTACAATTGAGATGTTGGTAAAATAATTTTTTTAAATATTTTTCCAATATATTTTTGCACCCAAATTTGTTGGCTCACAATATTTTTTCAACTTGTTTTACTTATTTTACTTTTATTGGTGAAATAACAGTTTTACTACTTTTAAAATTTTGACGGAAATCTGGTTGTTGTGTTTATGGTTATATAGTACAGCGTGGACAATTGTTCAACTTATTATTAGACAAGTTCTTGTTTTTGGTCTTAAGAGGGTTTGAACCATCACACCATAAGTCATCAATCGAATGCTGTAACCACTACACCAACAGCGATATTACAAATGTTTTTCGACTTGAAGGAATAAAGGTTTTTAACTTCTAGAAGCCACGTAAACAAGGGCTAAGAAGTGATTCCCTATAGGGGTTTGTCCCGACAGGCAATAGACAGATCCAGAGGATCTCGCCAAGGATGTCCCTACGGCCAGAAAAGGGATAAGTCTAGTCCCGTAATGTTAAATATTGTTTTCCGAGAATATTCTTCGGTCGATAACCCACATATTGGTATAATATTAGATTATTACTTTGCTGCGTCAAGGTGGCTGTTAAATTGTTTTGTTGTTTTCCCAATGAATGACTATTATGAAAGATGAATAAATCAATATTACTTTTTGTTATTTTCCCAATAACGGACCATTAAAAAAGTAATAAATCCTTTTTTTATGAAAAAGCTATAGTCTTTTACATTTAACATGCGTTCAAAATCCTAAATGTTTTATATCGTATTCAATTCGTTAGTTTTGCATACAATTGCCTAAATGAACAATCCCATTGTCTTAAAATCCAAATCTTGCACAAGTCTCGAACAACTAACTTACGTACTTCGAAATTAAAACTCTACCTTCACGCTAACGTGATATAATTTATCTTAAACGTTAAGGAGATGAAATGTTAAAACTGCTATTAATATATATCTATATAGGTAATTCTATGGAGGTTGGTTCAAACCCACTTTCAGCAAACAAATGACTTATGAAACAAATAGTCTCAATAATCATAAATTCCTACACTGATGTAATTAAATCGATTTTGCTCACGCTGGGCTATAACCATGACAATGTGTAAGTATGCACTATCCATCTGGTCACATGGGGACTTTATCATCATCTCCGTTGCTGGTGTAGTGGTTATAGCATTGGATTGATGACTCAAAAGATGATGGTTCAAACCCACTCTCGTCTTTAAAGGCAGCAGCTAAACAATCATTTGGGATTTTGAACGTGTGGTAAATGTAAAAGACTATTGCTTTTTCATAGAAAACGATGTATTCCTTATTTAATGATCCGTTATTGGGAAAATAAAAACAAATTATATTAATTTATTCATCTTTGATAATAGTCATTTATTGGGAATATAACAAAAAAATTTAACAGCCACCTTGTCGCAACAAAGTAATAATATAATATTATACCAATATGTGGGTTATCGATTGAAGAATATTGTCGGAAAAAAATATTTTACCAATAAAGACATGCTAGCTGGGTTGAGTCACTAATCAAATGCTATAACCACTACACCAGCAACAGAGATGATAATAAAGTCCCGATGTGACCAGATGGATAGTGCATACTTACACATTGTCATGGTTATAGCCCAGCGTGAGCAAAATCAATTTAATTACATCAGTGTATGAATTTATGATTATTGAGACTATTTGTTTCATAAGTCATTTGTTTGCTGAAAGTGGGTTTGAACCAACCTCCATAGAATTACCTATATGGATATATAATAATAGCAGTTTTAACATTTCATCTACTTAACGTTTAAGATAAATTATATCACGTTAGCGTGAAGGTAGAGTTTTATATTCGAAGTACGTAAGTTAGTTGTTCGAGACTTGTGCAAGATTTGGATTTTAAGACAATTGGATTGTTCATTTAAGCAATTGCATGCAGAACTAACGAATTGAATACGATATAAAACATTTAGGATTTTGAACGCATGTTAAATGTAAAAGACTATAGCTTTTTCATAAAAAAAGGATTTATTACTCTTTTAATGGTCCGTTATTGGGAAAATAACAAAAAGTAATATTGATTTATTCATCTTTCATAATAGTCATTCATTGGGAAAACAACAAAACCATTTAACAGCCACCTTGACGCAGCAAAGTAATAATCTAATATTATACCAATATGTGGGTTATCGACCGAAGAATATTCTCGGAAAACAATATTTTACCATTATGGGACTAGACTTATCCCTTTTTTGGCCGTAGGGACATCCTTGGCGAGATCCTCTGGATCTGTCTATTGCCTGTCGGGACAAACCCCTATAGGGAATCACCTCTTAACCCTTGTTTACGTGGCTTCTATAAGTTAAAAACTTTTAGTGCTTCAAGTCGAAAAACATTTGTAATATCGCTGTTGGTGCAGTGGTTATAGCATTGGATTGGTGACTCAAGGTGTGATGGTTCAAACCCTCTTAAAACCAAAAACAAGAACTTGTCTAATAATAAGTTGAAGATGAATAAATATTCCACGCTGGACTAAATAACCATATACAAAACAACCAGATTCAAATTTCCGTCAAAATTTTAAAAGTAGTAAGTTATTTCACCAATAAAAGTTAAATAAGTAAAACAAGTTGAAAAAATATTGTGAGTCAACAAATTTGGGTGCAAAAATATATTGGAAAAATATTTAAAAAAATTATTTTACCAACATCTCAATTGTAGGAATATAATATTTTAGCAATATTTGGGAAATATACTCTGCTAGCTGGGCGACTGCGTTGACGATGATGTAGATTTTTGATCTATTGATGATCAGATGCTATCAAAATGCTATAACCACTACACCAACAGCGATATTACAAATGTGTTTCGACTTGAAGCAATAAAAGTTTTTAACTTATAGAAGCCACGTAAACAAGGGTTAAGAGGTGATTCCCTATAGGGGTTTGTCCCGACAGGCAATAGACAGATCCAGAGGATCTCGCCAAGGATGTCCCTACGGCCAAAAAAGGGATAAGTCTAGTCCCATAATGGTAAAATATTGTTTTCCGAGAATATTCTTCGGTCGATAACCCACATATTGGTATAATATTAGATTATTACTTTGCTGCGTCAAGGTGGCTGTTAAATGGTTTTGTTGTTTTCCCAATGAATGACTATTATGAAAGATGAATAAATCAATATTACTTTTTGTTATTTTCCCAATAACGGACCATTAAAAGAGTAATAAATCCTTTTTTTATGAAAAAGCTATAGTCTTTTACATTTAACATGCGTTCAAAATCCTAAATGTTTTATATCGTATTCAATTCGTTAGTTTTGCATACAATTGTATAAAAGAACAATCCAATTGTCTTAAAATCCAAATCTTGCACAAGTCTCGAACAACTAACTTACGTACTTCAAAATTAAAACTCTACCTTCACGCTAACGTGATATAATTTATCTTAAACGTTAAGGAGATGAAATGTTAAAACTGCTATTAATATATATCTATATAGGTAATTCTATGGAGGTTGGTTCAAACCCACTTTCAGCAAACAAATGACTTATGAAACAAATAGTCTCAATAATCATAAATTCCTACACTAATGTAATTAAATCGATTTTGTACACGCTGGGCTATAATCATGACAATGTGTAAGTATGCACTATCTATCTGGTCACATCGGGACTTTATTATCTTCTCCGTTGCTGGTGTAGTCGTTATAGCATTGGATTGATGACTCAAAAGATGATGGATCAAACCCACTCTCGGCTAAAAAGGCAGCAGCTAACCAATCATTTGGGATTTTGAACGTGTGATAAATGTAAAAGAGTATAGCTTTTTCATAGAAAACGATGTATTCCCGATATTGGGAAAATAAAAAAAAATAATATTAATTTATTCATCTTTGATAATAGTCATTTATTGGGAAAATAACAAAAAAATTTAACAGCCACCTTGTCGCAACAAAGTAATAATATAATATTATACCAATATGTGGGTTATTGATTGAAGAATATTGTCGGAAAAAAATATTTTACCAATAAAGACATGCTAGCTGGGCCATTGCGTAAGCGGAAAACCGCCTTTCTTCAGGGCGTCGGTTAGACGATGAGCTGTTTCGATTGCTTCCGACGTGGTAGGGAAGGAGACGAGCCAATTGTCCATGTAGAAATGGCGTGTAATTTGCGGCAGCAAATTTTCGGGGTCATCGCTGTCCTTCGCGGCTTGTTGAAGCGCGTGAGAGCAGACTGCTGGGGACGAAACTGCGCCGAACAGGTGAACATCCATTTGATAAACGTCTGGTGGAAGATTAGAGCCTGGCTCGCGCCACAAGAAGCGGAATGACGGCCCGTCAGCTGGCGCCACCAGCACCTGATGAAATATCTTTTCTACGTCTGCCACCGCGGGATATTCATATTGCCGGAATCGCAATAAGATGCCGATGAGGCTGGTGAGTAGATCCGGGCCTTTCAGGAGCACATCATCATTGAGGCAGACTCCGTGACACTTGGCGGACAGGTCGAACACCACTCGTCATTTTCCCGGTTTATTCGGGTTGAAAACGGGATGATGAGGGTTGTACCATGTTCGCCCGGGCGGGCCTTCGTCGATCTCCTTCCGCGTCAGCTTACGGGCGTGTTTGTACTCGACGTAAGTGTTGATCACGTTTTTGTAGATATCGGCCAGACCTTCGATTTTGGCAAACTTCGATTCGAGGTTGAAAAGGCGTCTCTGGACGACGAAGAAGTTATTTGGGAGGTTCGGTTCGTCCGTCTTCCATAAAAGCCCAGATTGATACCGGACGCCATTATGTTGAGTCGTACTCTTCAAAATATTCCACGCCCGCTCCTCTTCTTTGCTGATAGGCTGGACGATGTCAGGCTTTGTACCGAAGGTGTCCGCGTCGATGAATTGTTCCAACTGGAGATCGCACCTGTCTTCGAGCGAGCTCACATGGAATGAGCTGACCTCAGCTTCGCCTCCGGTCCCTGTTGGTCCGCCGATACACCACCCAAAGTCCGTTAAATAGGCGCGTGGAGCTCGCTGGTGGAAGGGATCTTTACGGGTTTCAAAAATATCGATGGCCGCCGGATGGTCGTGGCCAATCAATATCGCGATTTCTTCCTCCAGGGCGGAATGAATTGGGACGTGTGCCAGGTGAGGCCACTTCTCGGTGAGGGCTGCTAGGTCGATGGATCGCTTGTTGAGCCGAAACGTTTCTCTCACTTGAGCGTCGACGATATTGAAGGTGTAGCGCCGATCCAGTGAAATAATGTCGAAATTCACGATCAACGTGTCGACTGGTTTGCCTCTTCCGTCGACTGTATTAGTGACCACACGTTCAAGGCGGCCCTTCAGTCCAAAACGGTCGGAAATTTCCTTTTTGACGATGGAAATTTCAATTCCATTATCCAGAAGAGCGTACAGCTTGATCTCCTTCCCGTTGGCTCTCAGAATAATAGGCACCATCGGCAGCATGGTACGTTTTCCAGCGTATGCTCTGCTCGCAGTGGAGATTGAGCCCGAAAATGTAGCTGGCGGTGGTCTCGGCTCTTTCGCGAAAATCCTTGGAGCGCCGTGAAGAAGAGGGTGGTGAACGCCATCACAATCAGGTTGAGTGCAGCGTTGCGTTTGGCTACATTTTCGTCCGATATGATCATGGCCAAGACAGCGGAAACATATGCTTTTTCCTTGGCGATGATCGCTCGTTTTTCAACCGTGAGTGATTTAAATTTCCGGCAATTTTTTAGGTGATGTTGATCAGTGCTGTTGCAACAAGGGCAGCGTCGTTGATTTGCCGGCTGCTGCGCGGGTCGATTTTCGGTTGTTGTGTTGAATACGTTGTGGCTGCTTTGATTACGGTGGCCACCTCTGTTGCTTTCCTTCGGCGCGTCGCCACGGGATCTGGATGATTCCATCGCTCCTGCTCTAATGGAATGTTCGGCCATTGCGACGTCGTTCAACCACTTGTCTAAATCTTCGACTGTCGAGAGCTGGGGCTGTTTGGCCCAGCTCTTTTCACCCCAGCGGCTTTTAAGTGCAGGTGGGAGCTTGGCGACCAGTTGCGCCAGCGTGGCGTGACTATGAAGCTCCATTCAATATCCGCCAAGGCGGAGTGTGGCCACGACGGTATGCAGATTCGCCGAGAATGCCCAAAGGGCGTTGAAGTCGTTGTCTTTGAATGGCTGCAGCTTGAGCAGTGAGGACGTGCAGGACTGAGAGACGAGCTGTGGGTTGCCGTAACGTTTGTGCAACTCGTGTAGCGCGTGATGGTAGAACCCGGGATTCAGCAGAGCGCCTCCGATGTTCTTCCTAATTTCGGGAGTCAAGGCGTCGTGTAAATGGGCGATGCGTTCAGCATCCGAGCTCACAGCGTCGTGCACGAATATCTTGAACATTTGGATGAACATCGGCCTGCTGCGTGGGTCCCCGTCAAAATTCGGCACTTTCATTCGTGGGGGCTTAACGCTGGATCTGGTTTTAGTCGCGAACGGTGTCCCGAGCGTGTGAATCCAATCGTCCGGGGTGTAAATTCCCGGCGCGCCATCGTGGCCATACGGATTCGGCGGCGGCTCTGGCGGCGCAGACGAGTTGGGCACAAAGGGCGGTGCGTACACATTGCTTGGGAAAGGAATCGACGAAGGCCGGTGGCTATACGTGGTCGACGTGATCGGCGGGCAGGTATTCGTTGAGGCCGGCCCGTATGATGAATCCGGAATAGACGTGCCAATACTTGTTCCGTGATTCAGGCCAGTAGAAAAATAAGTAGTTCCACCAACGCTGGATGGCATAGAGAACGTCACTGCTGTCGATGGGGACACACATCCGGATGATGATCCATGTCCAGTATGGAAAAAAGTCGTTCCAACGCTGGATGGCATCGAGAGCGACACGGCGGTCGATGGCGGTACGAATCCGGATGACGGCCCATGTCCAGGCGGATTTGTATGAGTGATTCGGCTTGACACAACTGTTGAAGTCGGTGGTTGTGGCGGTGGAACATTTACTCCACTAGTGGCTCGTCCTGCGTTTCTCCATGACGGCCAAGGCACCGAAAAAGACGTGCTCGGCGGGTATGAAGCGGGTGGTTGAACCGGAGGTTGACTGGGAGCTTAGCTGACATTGCTAGTAGGTTGCCTAGCTGCTGCAGAAACCGGTTGACTCGTTGTCGTCGGCGGCGTGACAAACCCATTCGGCGGAGGCGTGGCAAAACGAGTCGTTGGAGGTGAGACAAACCCAGTCGTTGCAGACGTGACGAAGCTAGCCGTCGGAGGCGTGACAAAATTACTCGTTGATGGAGGCGTAATGAACGTCGGATTTGTCACGCTGGTCGTTTGTCCGGTGCTGACGCTGCTGGGTACTGAAAGAGTCGGCACGGAAGAAGATCGTGTCATCGTTCTGCTGCTGGGAGTGAAAATTCTCGTGGCTAGGCCTCGCATCTGCGAAAAGATCCCTGGTTTTGGGGTTGAAGGCGGTGCTGTCGATATAGGCGGGACGGGTGTCGCGAATAATCGGGCCGGTGGTAGCAACTTCTGGGTCAACCCGATCGACAGAGTCGACAAGGCGGCGGGTCTTCCGGCGGGTGTGGCCATCGTGCGGTAAAATGTAGTCGCTGGAGCTACTGGAGCATGATCAGCCGTGTTGGTCGTCTGCACGTTTTCTGCCGGTGGTGGTTGACTGAGTGGCGCCGGTTGATTAAAACTGCTCGGCAGCAAGGTGCGTCTTCTCACAGACCCAGACGGAGCGCTCGATGTTGACATCGCTCGTGTTTCGTTGGCCGCGCCGTCGGCATCGGTGATGTCGGCTAACTGCTGCCGCATGATGACGCCAGTGAGTTGTTGCAGCTCCATTTCGTCCTTTAACTTCCGCTGTTCACGATCTGCATCTATTTGGCGTTGTCTTACTTGCAGCTCTCTCAAAGGATCATCTTCTTCCGCTTGACGTTTCGCCTCATCCTCCGCTTGTTGAAGTTTGAGTCGAGCTTCTTGTTCTTTTCGTTCGGCTTCAAGAATTTTTGCCTGCGCAGAAGATACGCTGCTGTGTCTCGACGATACTCGGGGTGCGACGGAAGCGGACGATTGGGGTTTTGTAAGGAGCAGGTACTTGTCGCAGTCTGCCAGTAAGCTTTGTTGGTCGTAAATGACGGCTTGAATCCATTGTCGTTGACCCTCTAAGTCATTTCTCGAAAAGTTCGCCAGGTTGGCGCAAACGTATCGGTCGTGCCGCCTCTCCAACTCTTCGAAGTCTCGCACGTAAACTGCTCGAAGAGCCCGTACTTCGTCGCGGTCGGAGCCGATTCTCACTGCTTTCATCATCTTCTTCCCTGACTTCGTGTGGACCAATTTCCCGCCGGTACGGAGGTTCTTAAGGTGTTCCGGATCTTCGATCGCTTCCAGATCACAATGGGCCTCCTCTTCTCCATCGTCAACTTGTTCGTCGTCATCTTCTTCATCGATAGGCGGAAGGGCTATTGCTTGTGACTCCATGTCGAAGCCTGTTCACTTCCGAAGATGAAACGCGCGTGTTGTGGTCGATCGGGTAGATGAGATGATGTAAGATGGTTATGAATGTGAGCGATGGCGGGCGAGATGACGAAACGAATAATAATAAAAGACGCAACCAATGAGGCGGACTTGAAACCAAAGACGCAACCAATAAGGCGGACTTGAAACAAAGACGCAACCAATATGGCGGACTTTAAACAGGGAAAGATAGACACAACAAATAAGGCGGACTTGATAAAAGACGCAGCCTAAATATGGCGGACTTGACGGATGCAAGACGCAGCCAATAAACGTACCAAACGGGAGACGCAACCAATAAATATGGCGGACTCGACAAGGCAAAAATGTGGCCGAAGTATATTGTATGAGAGACGCAACCAATTAGGCGGACTTGGGCGAAAGACGCAACCGACGTGGCGGACTTGCCGGAAGCAAGACGCAGCCAAAAAAATGGCAGACTTAAAGGCACAAGACTCAACCTATAAAATGGCGGACTCAACAAACAAAGCGAGAGACGCAACCAATAAGGCGGACTCAACAAACAATAGACATGGCCAAAGGAATTTATTTTAAAACGAAGCGCGATCAAAATGGCGGGGAGTGGCTAACAAAGGACGCAACCAATATGGCGGACAAGGAATTTATTCTTGACGTCCTTCGTGCTGTGCGGTAGAAACTTGTTGATCGGTTGATTTCCTTTTGGCGAGGATCTGCTGCATAATTTCTTCTGCTTCTTTGATGAGCGCTTCACGGTTGTGAATGATCGGTGCCGGAGACATTGGGCGAACGGCTGGATCAGGATTTCGGCCGGCTCGGATGGTCTTGGCGATTTCTTCGGCTTCCTTGATCGCCTTGTCGATGATGGCCTGTCGATCGCTTACGGGTTGAACAATGATGTGGCGATCGACGACTGGTCTGCGAATGATCGCGCTCCTGCGAGCGAGCGCCAAAGGTGGCGCGCGTGCGTCGGGAAGAGCGGAAGGATTTTGATAGCGCGATCGTCGGACGACTCTTCTCTTCTCTCTCAACACTGCCTTCTGTTCTTCGTCCTTCTTCGTGCCACGAGGCAGTTTAAGGCTAGGGGGGAGATCAGCTCTCCTCTGGCTCAAATTGACGATGAAAGATGACGGGGTGGTAAGATGGCGACGATACGGGCGGATGTGTTGAGATGCGATGAGACACGATTATGAACGATGGGACACGAGGGTCGACGGAGGGTTTCACGCGTATGCGCAAAAGGCGAAACCAACGAATCTGCCACGCGGGTCTTTCTCAGAAACGTGATAGTGATTTTCGGTGTGACGGGGTGATGGTGCTGCAAAGACCTCTAGACGAATGTACCGGGCGGGATACAGGAAGCACCAATCAGCCGAACGTCGGTATGCAGGAAGCGGGTCGCAGAGAGTGGTTGAGCTCAATCGAATCTCTGAAATTTCCTGACGGAACACGTGTGTGTGAGGGCCGATGGGCCGAGGAACGTCAATTCCCGGTCGATGCACCAAATCTTTGCTTCTCACACACCGGAATGAAACTTCAGAGTCGCAATTAACTGGAGTCGAATGTATTTCGGCTCAGGGAAAAACGGGAACACAAAATCGGGTTTAGGCGACGGGACGGTATTTGCCAGCTATACGTCCCCACGTTAAACACAGAGAAAAAACAGAATTTGGAAAGCGAAACTGAAACGTAAAGTGTGGAGCGTCGGCACACGTGCGCTCTACACCAGATAAACTTTAAGTGAATAATCTTCTCGGTTTGGCTCCTTCCTTCTTGCCCGATTCCCTTACTCTCCTTACAGGCGTTGCCGGATTGATTTTCTTTGATTCGAGTGGGTCCGAAAAATTGACAGCTTTGGGAATCTTAGACTTTCCAACAGATCCGTAGTCAGGCGCGTTATCCATTGAGCCCAACTGAGATAATTTGGCTTTAGATTAAAAACGTCAATGTCGAAAAGGTTAGCGAGCGGTTAAGGTGATGGACTGCTAATCCATTGAGCATTGCACGCATGGGTTCAAATCCCATCCTCGCCGAAAGGAGTAGTTAGGGATATTGGCAACTGTAACGCACTCCAATTACTAGCAGTGATCAGGGGTTCATGGCATATCAATGTAGAAACTTAGTGTTCAAGCCACAGTAGGATATTTATCAATTTTCTATAGTGTAATGGTTAGCACTTCAGACTCTGACTCTGACAAACTGAGTTCTAATCTCAGTAGGACCTATTTTACCAGATAGCGAGATCGTTGCAAGAAAGGCCAGTCAAGACTTTTTCCCACAGTGCAACCCTCTCTTTTAGATTTTATGCATCGAGGCGAAGACGAGCGAAGGATTTTTAGCCAAAAACCTAAAATCATTGTAACCTAGAAACTTCAATTCATTGCTGCAGTGTTTTAGTTTCCTATAAAAACTAAGATCTCTTATCAATCAAAAGTTTAATAACAAATGAATTATTGAATGACACTGTTGAAGAACTTTACATTTTATTTCAAACAATCCAGAAGTGAAATCAGACGTTGGGAATTCCAGCCATGATTGATCTCCTATGGGATGTTAGGTGCCGTCCATCGAAATCTAAGTTGAAACATATATACGTAATGATACTAGAGAATCACAAATTTAATTTTTATATAAATATAATAACTAACCCTCAAGCGTTCCCATGTTTATTATTTGCATTACTACGCAATAAGTCTTTTCAGAAATTTGAATGAAAAATTCCTTAATTTTAATTGCACTTAAAATTGTTACATTTTCAATAGCCAACTATCGAACCATTTCTATCCCCCATCCAACTTCCTATTTCGACACCATGAGAAATAAAAAGAACATTTTCTAGTAGAATTCCATTATCTTCCAATTCTTTGTCACATTCCATCTACATAATATAAAAAATGGATAGAATAATCATTATGGGGAAACATGAAAGTATTTGGATATTCTTACAATATTTTGGACTTTTGCGTACTAGTCACCAGGACAACACATGACACAAGCAATCCATTCTCCTTTGAGGACACGGTGAAGAATATTTCGAAGATGTGCTAGTGGAGTGTGCTTCTTATTTTCATCTTTAGCAATGTTGCAACTGGATGTCATATGGTTCATCGCTCGTCGAGAGCACTTACATTCCCAGCTACTTCCGCAACAATTCGCAATTGAATGTTGAATTCAAAATGATTTCATATTTCCCTAAACAACCAAAATTATACATTAACATTGCAAATAGTAACAGTTATGATTTATTAAAATTATTACATTCTTTCATCGTACACAAATATCTTACGCAAAAGAAAATGTCATTTGTAACAGCTAATCTCCTAGAATATTTGATATTAATCCAACGAACATAACTGGATTCAAATTCAGGCTACGAATCGGGTAAAAAAGCCATTTTTTCCCACGTAAAGAGTTTTGGGATAAACCTACATCAAACGATCATGCCCGCTCTTGCATATCCGTCTACTCCGACCTATTTCTAAAATTTCCAACTGCTTTGTATATTTTGTGTATGTTTTGTGTATATTTTGAGATATTCTGGTCAAAGAACACTAAGAAAACCCTTCGCAAAATGAAAAATAATTTTAAAATGTGTTTTTTTATATTACTTTCTCGACTACACCAGCACTGAAGGATGAAAGTTCAAACCAGAGACTTCCGATGAAATATGGCTGCTTGCTCCATCAACTAAAAGCATTACTGGGATGACAATTCAAGAAAGGTCCTTTAAGAATGGATAAAATTTCTTCTGCTTTCTCAGGAAAGAAACAAAGATATCTTGAGTCATCAAATCTTTCTTCGTGTTTCCATTTTCCAATCCTTTTAAAGAGCAAGGGTGGCAAGTGTTGCCGAGTGTTGCCGAGTGTTGCCGAGTTGCCGAAAGTTTAACGTTAAAAATTTTGTATCTGACGTAATTGAGTTCTTGACTGCCGTGGGTACCCTTTCGTATGGGAAAACAAATCAGGGTGGAAAACTGACACCTACTGCACAAAATTTTCCCATTACTTTAATTTTGAAGTATTTTAATACGATTATTTATTACATATCAAATGTGTTATTTAGGCTACACTATATTCCAGTATCACTATCAATATATAGAAAAGTCTGCTTTTTATCAACTTCTAATAACATTACATTGATGCATCCCAATGTAACCAGGAGCACATTCAACAACTCCTTTACCATGGAATTAAAAAAAACACTCTGTTAGGGAAAGCACAGGGAAAGAATCCATACTAGGGAATTTCCGTGGGATAGGATTAGTCCTGACTTAGAAATGGAAAACCCCCCATACAGGTTGATTGGTTTAAGAAAATGAAACCTTTTAAGGCATTTTGATTCGTTTACTATTCCGTATCTGTAATGAACAGACAAAAAGTTAATAATTTGGTTTATGGTGATTCACCATTACAGTAAATGTTTCGTTATTATACCTAGTAGCTTCTATTGAAAAATGATTACCAGCTGGTTAACAATTTTCAACAATTCAAAAATTCCTTAAGTGATTGGGATGGATCATCCATATTGCTATGACAAATAATAATTGATAGAGGCGTTGGAAAGACCAGTATGGTATTTGTCGAAACGTCATATCTGACTAGCTTCGAGTAACAATGAATAATCCAATCGTTATAAGCCTGTTACATTCTGGTACAACAGTTTCGTGAGAAAATTTGATCAAAGTTTATTTATTGTAGTTTTCAGAACCTGGTAATTCAGGGAAGGTTGTTGAGTATAATATTAGCCACAAAATTATTTAACACAACTGGACTGCTTATTAGGTAGTTTTTTCTTCGGAAACCATTTTTTTATTTAGTTACACTTGAGGGCCATTCCATGGTATTTCAATTTTCTGTCGCGGTACCTCACCGATTTTTCTGAAAAAATACTGTGGGTTGTAAGTCATGGTTACATAACACTGTGAAATTTTCAAATTTTTTGGATCAGTGGTGCCCCGCAGCAGCCCCGCCCTCTTCATGATTGCCATCGCCGAGTCATATCGGGAAGGTAAGCCATATCCAAGTTTCAAATATCCCACGGTTAGCCCTCTAAACTTATGTCACCAACCGCTAGTGGCACTATTTGACATGATGCCCATTTGACAGCCGAAGCTAGGCTTTCCTGGCCTTCACTTTAGACCGGGGGACATACTGTAGGCCCTTTCATATAGTCTAGTGGCCGGCAATATGAAGCCCGAGGTGCAGAGAACTCGTATGCTTCTACTGTCATCCACCAGGAACGCGAGGGAGAGTGATAAAAAATGGCGACTAGGCTGGGTGGGAAACTTGTAAAAATTACACTTTACTAGATTGGGAATAACTCGGCCAATCTAATCTAGAATGTAAATTCCTTTTGGATTCGTATTGAGGGATGAACGAGCAAACTTTTGGAAGAATTTGTTTTTTTTTTAAGGTTAGCATTTACCCATAAAGCGATACCAAAGACCCCCCAAAATTGTTAAAATTTGAAAAAACCCAAACTTTAACATTAAATATCTCCCGAACGGCAGAGAATGTTTAAATTCTGCAACAACAGGTGAATCCGGAGTAAAAAACTGGATATGCCTGAATTATTTCAGATTTTTAGGTCCCATAGCGGAATGGGAAAAAAAGTGGGGTCCATGGATTTGGTGCACTTGAGTGGTGGATTGCTTGTTAAAACATATTTTTCACTACCCTCCTGTTCATGTTTTTATTTATTTATTTTTTATTTTTCTTCCATAGATGTACCTTCTCCCACTTTAGCGCCACACCATATGCCACATTCTCTTCATTTAGCAAAACCAGCATCATGCCCACACTCCTCATCTCTGAACGGTGGCGCTGGGTGTGGGTGTTGAAGTGGCTCGGACTCCAGGTTTTCGCTTATGAAAGGGGTGGAACCTGGGTCTGCCTGTAAACCGCAAAAAAGGTCAGCCAGAGCACACATCTATGAACGGTGGCGTCAGGCTCTGGTGCTCAGCGACGGAAGAGTGGGGATCCTTGCAGTCCCCTCACTCTGGTCAATGCAGCACGTCACTATGGCTGATGATCTGCTATCTTTCCTCTCCCACCTCTCCTAGTCGTTCGTTTTTTATTCCCTATTAAGTTTTAACTATTGACACACATACTCATTTCCTTGTCTTTCCTTCTTTTTATGGCCTGTCTCACTGAATCTCTCATGTTCATGCAATACACTGGGCTTTACTCGGTTTCCGAGATCCCGCCCTTTAAAACAAAACAAAAAAACAATTCTCATTGTATTTTATTTTTTATTTTTAAAATAATAATCCCCCCCCCCCGTAATCTCACTTCAAAGTTGAGATTAGCTTCCCCACTTTAAAACGGACCCCACCCGATATTTGGTGGGCGGTCCTTAAAATGTGGTGAATTTTGCTCTTTTCCCCCCTTTTCACCCTTTTTCGTGCTGCCTATTTTAATGTGGTATCAAACAACTTAACTTCGATTAAATGAGCTATACCCCAGACAGAGTCTGGGGGCTCATACCAATACAACAAAAAATAATTCATTTAACCTTTTGGCAAAAGTGTATGCAATGTGTGAAGTTAAGTTGTACGATACCACATCAAACTTACAGGCAATAACATACCAATAATAGTGTGATGTGGTTAAATTGACCCACTACAACCGACAACAATAACAGCACCTTCTCTCGCCGATAAAACCATTGGAGACCTAAAGTCCCAAGCCCCCTTCCCCACAAAACAAAACAAAGGCCAAATCATACTAAAAAACACGCCTAAAAATCAACAGAAAACAAAGACTAAACAAAACAAACAAACAAACTCACCTCCTTATCCTCCCCTCACAATACAAATATCCACGAGAAAAAGCTACACTGAAACGCCAAGACCACCCACTCGCAGAACCAGAGCTGTCCAAACCTGCACCACACCTACAAGGTTTCAAAACAAAAACATTAGTACATCAAAAAAATGAACTAAAAGAGGAGAACGGCACCCACAACAACCAACAACAATAACAGCACCTTCTCTCACCGAGCAATCCATTGGAGACCTCTAGTCCCGAGCCCCCTTCCCGCACAAAACAAAACAAAAGCCAAATCATACTAAAAAATCACACCCAAAAATCAACAATCATTACAAACAAAGACTAAACAAAACAAACAAACAAACTCACCTCCTTATCCTCCTTATCCATCACAACACAAACACAAATACCCACGAGAAGAAGCTGCACTGATATGCTTAAACCACTGTCTCCAATCCGTCATTGAACACGCGCCACCGACGCAGTTCACTGGATCCAAGAGTCCGTGCCTGCCACCACCGAAAATAGACCAAGCCAAAAAGACACACCACCCCACCTAACAGTTTGCAGGTGCTGAAGGTCTTCGATGTAGAAGACCATTTGCTGTTCAAAAGTGGCCAGCAATGCACCTTTTTCTAAATAAATAAATAAATAAAATTTAGGCTTTGCTTTTTGCAAAGCCAAGGGTGGAGTGGCACCCATCAAGGTGTAGAAATCGATTGGAAAGAACAGTTCCAGTAAACACTAGCCCTGTCGTTTTCCGTTGAGAATGTTAACTTTTCTGTCGTCTTCTACGAGCTTGGTGGCGATGGCCCGGATGTTGGCAATCGACTCGTTCAAATCGATGCGCACAAACCTTTGGTCTTTTCTTCTCGTGAGTTTTGACACTTCAAAGACAAAGGAAAGAGATTAGTTTTCGTTAACTATAGGTCCGTATTAACCTGTTCGTTGGACCGTTACACGGCTTCCACTTAGATTAATAACCAGTTTAAATTTTTTTTAAGTTGCTCTATGTAGTACAAAATTCGATGGAATTTCACATTTTGGTACAAATGTTACAGGAAATTTTTCGATTCAATCACAGTGGAATTTAAAATAGATTTTGAGGGAAATTATTAGGGGTTGACAAGACGGCGATTCCCTAGAATCGATTTCTTTCTTGAAGATGGCTGGGAAATCGAACGCTATGGGGGGGGGCGGATAAAATCGCCGAATAAACGAGGGAATAGGAAATTTTTGCTATGTTACTGCAAGGACCACTGCCAACTAGAGAAAATTCCACATCGAAAAATTCTTCATGCAGGTTCACAACAACACACAATTTTCCTCCTCAGTGCCTGAATCCTTGTACACCGAAATTAATACTGGTTGATTTTTGTTGACAACGTTTGAGTCCAAATCCTCCTCTTAGCTGACAGTTTCTGGGTCGGACGGCATAGAACGCTTTTGTGTACGTGCTGCCAGACACACCAGTAGACACCACCGACTCCCTAGTGACTTGCTTTCACTGCAAATGAGAAACATGTAAATGTTTATAATGTTGAAAAGGTTGAAAGTTGTTCAAAAATCCAACTGCATATTTGACACGAAACTCTTAAAACATCACTCTGAAAACTATCAATAACTTACGATAGCAAATAAGGTGAAAGTAAAGGCTTACAGAGGGAAAGAAAAAGAAACAAATCAACTGCGACAATGCTAAAATCCTGTGAAGTTTCAAATTTGGTTATTCAAATGACTGACAACGTCTAGTCTAACATAATTGTCAGCACAACACAAAATTCACAACACAGCTGTCCAAACTTCGTATCATATGTAAGTGCGACTTACCAAAGTCATTCTTCGTTCTTTAATGAAGGGATTTGTTTTTGCATCCAAGACGTTCGAGTGATAGCAAAAAAACGATTAGCAAGCACAGGAAAATTCTCCTGACGCCACCAGAAAGTGTTGGAACACTCTTTACAGGAAAGTATGTGTAATAGGGTGTAGAATGTTCGTTAACATCAAAATCGCTTGATTTGCCACCATAATCCTTGCATCCAGTTAGCAACAGGCTTTCTTCTAAGTTCGCTCGAATCATTTTATAATTGTAGAAATGAACTTCAATCTCATGCCCCAACCAGCTGCACTGAATCTCTGATATCGGCATTAGATCCAAAAATTTAATTAGCCGAAAGATCAGCCGTGAGATGTCTTTCTTCTTCTTGGCTGTACCATGTTGATTGAGATCCTACAATTTCAACAAGTGTTTTCCAGCAAATTCAAGGCAGTGAAACAAGTGGTAAAATGTTGATTCAGCACACTGAAGTTGGCTCGTTAACTCAATTTCAATCCATTTCAAATATACGGAATATCCGTTATCCAGAAATATCCGGAGGCTTTCTAACAGTCATTCGGCTAGCGTCACGTCAGGTGTAGAACATGATTCTGCACAGTAAGGTTCCTTACCAATTGTTTGACATTGATGGTTTCAAAGAGTTGTATAAGGTAAATTGCATACGCGAAGGCGCAGAAGCCATGCACTCGGATGATGTCACAGTCTTGAAGAGTAAACTGATCCAAAAAATTTGAAAATTTAGGTACCGCGACAAAAAAAAATTGAAATACCATGGAATGGCCCTTGAATGAATACACCCTTTTTTCTGCTTTATTCTTCTCTCCTCCTCCCTTATTTCTTCTACTTTCCGTTGTGTATCCAGATTACCAATTTTGTTTTTTTATTCCTAAAAATGAAATATAACATACGAAGATTGTACCACTATGAGCTATAATAATAGTATAATATATATAATACCATCTTAAAATAAACCACAGAACATTTTGGATGATTGTCTAATTAGACACAATTCTTGCTTGTAACATTTTTTCAGCTAAAATATAAACTTTTTTATTTCTTTTTCTGTTTCACTTTTTCTGTTTGTTGTATTAAAACATCCTGCTATTACATATGATCAGTGCTCTTTTCAACAGTATTATGGATTTTTGATAACTACACGGAAAAGTGAACTACATATAGTTATCGCGCGACAATGACTCGTATAAATTCAAATTTTATACTACTGCAAGAACTCACATCATTCTAATTTCATAATTGTCATTGCGTTGAAGTCCTTGGGGAATGAATGCTTTGATGGCTGAGAAGGAGGATGAAGAGGAACTACAGAAGTTAAGAGAGTCTTCTGCGTTCAACACGTGTATAAGAAATATGTTGAATATTCATTTTATATGTATCTTCAAGTGATTTAGATGTTTTGCGGGTACGAAAAGTTTAGCTAAATAATAGCTATTATGTAGCCGCGTTAAGTACTGATAAGCTACGTTTATTGTAGTATTGAAACTAAAAATAAGGATCTTCATAACTGTCGCTCATAGCTGTAGTCTACAACAGCTATTGTAATAGTGACTTGTTCTTGCAATTATTTTAAAACCTTTTCTTATGCATCTACCAAATTCTTAGCAGTTATTCATCAACATTTTGTTATGATTTCCCAAAACTGCTATTACATATCTGGTTCTTACGCAGTAACAATAATGCAAAGAAAAGTTGGCTACATTTTTACCGTTACTATTATACATTTCACTATATTTAAGAAGATACAATAATTAATATTGAATAGACGAGATACATAAATGACATTAGATATACCATGTGTACAACATGTGGGACACAAACATATTTCTTGATTTAAAATGAATTATACAAGCCGTGGCGGCCAAAATCAATGTCGACGTTTTTTTTCTATTAGCCTTACTTACTGCTAATCACGAGTACCAATATAATCAGAAAATGTTCCCCAGAATCAGTTGATCTTAGAGTTTGTTGAAAGTATGACGTAGGAGCTTAGCTGAAATGGTGGATCTCACCTTTTGGTAAATCTTAGCTTTGTGTGGATTTCTAAAAAGAAAATAGAAAAATCTGAAAATAGGATTTTCATTTGATACAACATTTTCAAACATGAATAAGTAAGTAAATTAAAAATTACTTTTAAAATCTTGCACATCGGGAGGCAAAGACAGTTTTTTTTAAATTGCCACTGTATTTTTAAAGACATCTAATACATGAGATGCATTTAAAAGACTATATTTTTTTTATATTTCAACTAAATTCCGCAGGGATATCCAGGGGGCATAATAGCAACGATGAATGGGGGTGGTCTTCACGCCTCGAATCACTCCTTTTCAGCTTTCAGCAGGGACAGTCATAGAATGTATTTCTCTCCCGCGCCGTGTTTTGATTTTAAGTTTTATCTTTCCTACAGTGTCCTTGTCTTTTCCCTCTTAATAGAAGGTGGAGTGACATTCTTGTTCATTGCATTTCGGAGGTTCCATTTTCGTTCTTTTTACTTTCGTTTAATCGTATTCTCTATTTCATTCGCCCCTTTAAAAAATATTTCTACAATGGCGGAAAAGGGGGGGGGGGGCTATGATTCGAAAATTTCAGTGAAGGTATAGGTAGAATCCAGTGGAATGGAAGCGAGAGTTCGACGACTAAAAAAACTCCCATTCGATCTATTTGTGGACATAGACGAAGATCACGGGTCCACTGATAAAGATGGCGAACCAATGGTAAAATGCAAGGTTGGACGGGCCGATTAAATTCAACATTTCAAAGAAACTTGGGGTCCAGTTATAAGATAAGATAAATAAGTTATAATATTATATTTTTGTGTAATAGGGTCGAGAAGAAGAAGGCAAAAGAGATGGGGGGGCTATCCTGTGTTTCACAAAAGTTTTGTCACAAAAGTTGGTTGATCCAACTGTAAACGACGCCATTTACCATGGAATACTCAATATTAAGGACGGGACTCTTTGCTATGTCGCCATGTTAAAGCTAGTCGGGTCGGGTTTGTTCAGGAGATAATTAATGGGAAATATCAAAAAATACAGTTTTTTTCGCTGATTCCAACTTTGTTTATAAATTTCAGTAAAAAAAGTAATAAATAAAGAATTCTTATTTTACTTTCAGGAGTAGGGGTAAAAAGACAACACCGGTGCCATCTACCAATGGTAATTGGTAAACTGTTGCCGGGAATGACAGAAGCAAGTCATACTGGATCAAAAACAAAACAAACGTTTAGTTAATTACAAAGTTAATTTGGACGTGTGTGTGGTATTCGGTATTGTGTCTGTGACAGGTGAATTGAAAATGGTTGTGATGACTCGTTAAACACGAAAATAGACGATTTTTACAAGAAAAAGCAGTGTACGTTTCCGTTCCTGCGTAAAAGGGTAATATGATGTTGATGTCTAATTGTTACTCTCACATTGTTAATTCAAGTTTGTTGTTTTTATGCCCAGAACATGTATAGCTGCAGCAGAAATGGATGTCATCAGTAACAGATAATGTTCTAAGCTATTTTGGTAACAATAACTAATAGGTTACAATAACTAATAACACTAGTCGTTATCCTCTGATGAGAGTTATTTCTTTTCAGAGGTGCTTTTCTTTGAACACATATATTTGTCAACCCATTACGAGGCAACTTGCATCGAGCATCTACTTTCTGTATTACTGTTTCTACTTTGACGAATATGCAACAGCCATGGAACAGAACAATGAGTAGTTTAGTATGACTTGAGGTTGAAGACGTACATATTTTCATTTGGAATTTGTATTATACTTGCGATTCACATGTTTATTTTTTCCAACAACAGGTGCTTTTGTCTGCAAGTCAGTTTGCGTGGCTGCATAACCATTCAGCATTGGACTGATAAACTTCCATAGAGTGACTATCACAAGACTTTCGTTGTGTTGGTTTTCGGCTGGCAGTTTCTTTCCACGAGTGCAACAAAAGGTACAGCAGGCAGCCATGTGGGGGCAAGTAAAGTTATGAGGTCCTCATGAATTTGTATTGTATTGTTCAGTTTTTTCATCGCAGAGTCAACAAATTTGTGGATTGTCCACATCCTCTCCACAAATTCCTTAGAAGGAATATTCAGTCCTCCACGGTCTAGTATAGTGCGGATTTCGTTAGGTTATCTGTATGTACACCTAATCATTTTTTATTTCTATTTACCTAGGCAATTGTTCAAGGTGTTCAGAGCATTTGCTTGGGAGTCGTGAAAATCATTGTGTCTCAGGCTTTCCAAGCACTCAACGCAAATCTCCCGTTCACCGATAGCTAACAGAAGAAACCCTGAGGTCACAGCCGTTGCTAACTTGTTATCACCTTCATTCCCAAACCCGTAAGCTATGCAAAAAAAAATGCATTGATCGTATAAATAATTACTTTTGTATTTATATATTAAATTGTAACACATTTGACTCATAATACCTTTTATTTCACTTGGAAGAATATCGAAAAAGAGAACTAGTACAGACAGTACAGACTTCAAACGAAACTTACTGGGGCAAGAGAGTGACATAGGGGGAGAGAGGGAGAGAAGCTAAACAGCATCCTTTTTGGGCAGGATGGTTCAGCAACCATAGATTGCTGAACCGTTGCAATTTAGTGTCAACACACCTCCTTAAATTGCATTGTGGTGAAATGAAGACTTTAGAATCGCGATCCTGTGATTGGCCCCTCGACGACTCCAAGTTGAGATCTAAGGATACAAAAACGGTTGCCACTCAGCGGCTTTGTGAATATGTCGGCTAGTTGAGATTCTGAGGAGACGTGAGAGATATTAATTGTTCCGTTCGACTGTTGATCCCTGAGAAAATGATATTTAACATCGATGTGTTTTGACCGTGAATGATGTTCCGGATTGTGAGTTATCGCGATGGCGCTTTTGTTGTCACAATAGAGATTAGTGGGGGATTTTTGAACTGCTCCAATTTGTGCTGTTAAACGACGTAGCCAAACGGCTTCTCTTGAACTGTCACTGGCCGCAATATATTCCGATTCCATTGTAGATAATGCCACGCAGTTTTGGCGTCGACTGGACCAAGTAATAGCTCCCTGGTTGAACATGAATACGAATCCTGAAGTGGAGCGTCTTGTATCCGTATCTCCGGCGTAGTCTGCGTCTGAGAAGGCAGAGAGTGTGTCGATGTCTATATCTGCACCAGTAAATTGAAGCCCGAATCGGCGCGTTGATGCTAGATACTTGAGTACTTTCTTGGCTGCACTCCAGTGAGACTCGCCTGGATTTTCGCAGAATCTGGCCAACTGATTCACCGCGTTGGTGATGTCAGGACGAAAAGTGATGGCAGCGTACATCAGGCTCCCTATGACTTGTCGGTAAGGAATACTTCTCATTTTTGCTGTTGTCTCGACATCTGCAGGCTCCATGTCCCGGGATAGGCGAAGGCTGGGTTTAGCGGGAATGCGGACCGGATTACATTCTGTCATGTTGAACTTGGCCAGTACTTTTTCGATGTATGAAGGCGATGATAGGTGGAGCGTCTTATTCGGTCTGTCTCGATTTATGTTTAAGCCGACGAAATGTTCTGCCGGGCCTGCCTTCATCTTGTATTCTTCTCGTAGATGGTCGATAACTGATTGGCCTGCTGATTTGTCACTGAAGGCGAATAGCCCATCGTCGACCCATATGGCCAGGATCATGATGTCACCTCCTGACAGGCGAATGTACACGCAAGGGTCTGCTTCACTTTGAGTGAACAGCAAGTTGACTAGAGATCGATGGATTTTCTTATTCCATAGTCTTGAAGCTTGCTTAAGGCCATAAAGGCCTTTGTTCAGGCGACACACGTAGTTTTCAGAATCTTCTGTGACGTATCCTTCCGGCTGATGGATGAATAGTTCTTGGTCGATTTCGCCATACAAAAAGGCGGTTTGGACGTCTATCTGCAGAAGGTGTAGGTCACGTGAAGCTGCTAGTGCTAGGATGGATCGCAGGGAGTCGTATCTAACGACAGGTGCAAACGTTTCAGTGTAGTCGATCCCATGTTGTTGTTTAAAGCCTTTCGCTACAAAGCGAGCTTTGTAAAAGCTTTGAAATAACAACATTCCCTTCTTTGTCTCTTTTTGCTTTGTAATGCCATCTGCATGGAATGACTGCGCTGTTGCGGGGAGCAGGTACCAGCGTCCAGGTGTTGTTTTCTTTTAACGAGGCGATTTCTTTGTCCATGCCATTTCTCCATTGTTCAGCATGAGGGGACGCGATGGCTTCTTTGTAGCTTTGAGGCTCTTTGTAGAGAAGATCAAGAGCTTGCATTGCCTGGGAGTGATAAGTCTTGATTTGGATTTCACCTCCTGTGCTGTCTGAGGGCCATTGTTTCTTCGGGATGAGTCCTCGTTTCGATTTTCGTAGTTCCGGTTGAGGAAGAGCCTGAGAGGATTGTTCTGTGCTGTTGTGTTGATCAATTTTCTTGTGTTCAGTCAGTAGTGGTTGGTAGATGTTTGTCAAATGTGTGACTTCTTCCATGAATTTAACGTCTCGACTTGTGATCACTTTGCGGTCTTTTGCAACGTATACAAGATACGCTTTGACTGTTTCACTGTACCCGACGAACAAACCTTCCACGGCCTTAGGGTCGAGTTTGCGTCGGTCTGCATCGGGGACATGTACGAATGCTCTAGTACCAAAAGCACGGAGATGCGATACATTAGGTTTCTTGCCGTACCAAAACTCATACGGTGTTGATTTGAATCCGTCGCGGAGGATGCGGTTTTGAGTGTAGATTACTGCTGCTGGCCGCAGGTGAAGAGGAATCTGCTTTGCATGTAGTGTTGTTCGGACTGCTTCAACGGTTGTTCTATTATCCCTTTCGGCAACACCGTTTTGTTGTGGGGTATGAGCGGCGCTGGTTTGGTGCAAGATCCCCTGTGATGACAGCCAGTTTTCGAAAGAGTTGCTTTTAAACTCTCCTCCACCGTCTGACCGAAAGATACGAGGCCTCTTGCGAGTATCTGTATGCATTCGTTCGGCAAATGCTTTGAAGCAGTCTGGTGTCTCCGACTTGTGTTTCATGGTGTATGCAGCTTTAAATCCGGAGAAATCATCCTTGAAGATGCAATAAAATCGTTTTCCCGTGGATGATGGGGACGTTCATCTCAACAAGATCGGAGTGGATAATTCCACCAACTTCTTCTGCTCTTTCTCTTCCTTTTGGAAATGGCATTCGATGCATTTTTCCTATAATACAGGGGCCACATGGTGCAGCAGATGATTCTCCAATTATATTCAGTCAAACGACGGAGTTATTGTGATAATCTTTCTTATCGTGTCATGATTGACATGAGCTAGGCGTTCATGCCAGACATCGAACGAAGCGCCACTGCTGATCGCGGCTTTGGCATTTACTTTCTCTTGAGTCAATAAATCCAGTTGATAGAGAGATTGGCCTACACGCCTTTGCAACCATGAAGAGAGATTCGCCATGAACAATTTCGACGTCGGAACCAGAGAATGTGACTTTGAACCCGAGTTCAGTGATGACAGGAATGGAGATTAGGTTTATACCTATGTCTGGTATAAAGAGTACATCTTTGATGGTTCCTGATCTAAGTTGGCCGTTGATCTTGGTCTTTATTGGTATGTCTCCTCTACCATGGGCATAAATAACCTTCTTGCCAATTCCGGTTATGGTCAGCTTTCCGGGTGTAATCGAGGTGAAGTTGGTGAACAGGTGTCTCTGATCGGACATGTGTTGAGTTGCCCCGGAATCGGCAAACCAGTTCATTGTTGACGATGATGCAAGACCAAAAATAGATACGAAGGAAAAATTCTTTGCCTTCGGTTCGGGTACATTTGGTTTGTTTCTCTTGTTCTGTGAGCCACCTTGTTCTTCATCTGTGTCTCTGTCGCGTTTGCTTGGTCGATGGTCTCTGGTCCAATGATTTATACGGTGACATACAGAACAATAGCGGTTTGGCCTGTACTGGTGGTTTTCAGATCGGTTGAACGGAGCTTTGTTGCTTGGGTGGCCGGTGGGTGCATCTCGTCGTGGAGGGTGATAGTTTGCTTTTAAAGCTTCTCGTTCTTCGTGCCGAGGTGCGTTGCTTTCAGACTGCCTTCGTTTTATTTTTCGTTCCTCTTGTATAAGCCTGGCTCTCAGATTGTCAAGTGTCTTGTCATCGACTGGCATACTGTACCATGCAGTTTCTGTATGCTCAAATGATTTTGGCAAGGTGGACAAGATCTTGGCCACGATTTCGTCGTCGCTCACGTTAACATCTAATTCCTTCAGTTGAGACGCCATTGTTTCAATATCAGTGACGTGCGTCATGATATCTGTGCCTTCTTGATAGTTGAGTGAGAGGAATTCTCTGTGTAGTAGATGTTTATTATTGGCTGCTCTCTGGAGGTACTGAGTGGACATTCTAGTCCACATTTCATTAGCCGTTCTACATATCATGAGGCCTAAAGTTTTACACGAAGAATTAGTTTCTTGTCTCAGTTATTGCTTGTCAAAGATTGATACCTTTTTGACGTTCTTTATCATTAGTTTGGTAAATCATAATTCGAGCTAAGCAGTCTCTTTGTCTCCATTGTCTGATTGCATCAATGTTGATTGGAATCGGGTGATTGTTTTCATCCTCAAAATTTGCATCTTCAGCATATTGTTCATCAGGGTGTCTATCGTAGCCCTGGGGAGATTGGACAAAGGTACATTGTTCGATTAATTTATCATGAACAGCATTTGATCGTAATCAAGTGGTTAAAGTTTAAATTGAGAATCTCCTTTGTTGAAGGACAGCACATTTACCTCGACTAAGTCTTGGAGTCCACTGAGTTCGAGTTGCATGGTAAGTCCATGCTTCCATTGTTGAAAGTTGGTTCCATCAAACTTCTCAATATGTTTAACATCAATACGTGGTATTGGATCCATGCTGTCACTTCTTCAGCAGTTGTACTGCTGGATGATCTGTGAATAAAAAAAGGAGAGAGGTTTCCTACATTGTCTCAACAAGTGTTCGCAAAATTATCCCCCTTTTTTTTAGTTATCAGATCAGTTTTTAAGTAACATTCAGCTAAAAAGAAGCCTGGGCCCATAACCTATTAAATTGTAACACATTCGACTCATAATACCTTTTATTTCACTTTGAAGAATATCGAAAAAGAGAACTAGTACAGACAGTACAGACTTCAAACGAAACTTCCTGGGGCAAGAGAGTGACAGAGGGGGAGAGAGGGAGAGAAGCTAAACAGCATCCTTTTTGGGCAGGATGGTTCAGCAACCATAGATTGCTGAACCGTTGCAATTTAGTCTCAACATTATAGGTTTAAAATAAATTCGTACCTGGTGGTTGTTTCAATTCGTCCAATACTGCCAGCTCTTCTACGTTAAGTTACTTGAGGACGTCGAGAGCTTTTTTCTTCGGAACTTTCACGCGAGTAACTCGTAATGACCTTTAATTTCCTCTTTTCTGTTTTTCTCGTGAAAGCGGCACGTTAAAGTTTATTGCGCTGTAGGTAATTCCCGTTCTTAGTAGTTTTTCCATTCCGTAAATTGCAGCTTTGGCGTCCATATTGTAGTTCCCGTCGTTTGCTTGTCGTAAAGCACTACTTTCGTTCGAGATTGTCGCTATTGAACTTCCGCGTCAGTACAAACTGAAAGCCGGCTGCATCCAGTAAAAACTTAATTTTAGCTATGGTAGATTTCGTGGTGATAGTAATTGCCTCATAAGTCTCCGATGTTAGGAAATTATCCTTTTCCGCGACCAAATTTTTCCAATCCTTTAGCCATTGCAAAAAATCTTCCAGCCACTGAAGCCTTTCGTCGGAAGTGGAAGTGAAAGGAGTTTTATTTTTAAGACGCTTGAATGTGGCTTGCGTCCGATTGCTTATATCATGGATTTCAAACCATTTGATGAACTTGAGCATGGACGCAATATCTTCTTCAGACCCCATGAATCCTGATACTCGTCTACGACGCAGAGCTTCAAGAGCTGCCACCGTTTGCCTGCTAAAAATATCGATAGCCCTCTGGACGTTCTGCCGCTCTATTGTAGTAGGCTCCAGGTGTCTTTTTGTCAGCTTCTTCACCAGTTTCAGGAATACTTTTTTCTGCTTTTCGTGGATCCTCTTTATAAAAGCAAACAGTATGGGCTTTCCTTTTCTCTTCAAAGGGCGGTCAATAAATTGGTTCCTCACATTCTTGATTATGTGAGACGAATCAAAGCTGATGAAAAGCTTCCTTGTTGGATCATTGGGGTGTGTGATTTCATGTGCGAGAATGCCTTCTGGATTAATTAACTTAAACATTTTTGTATTTGTAGAAAAGTTGTAAGCAACGGCACCAACGAACGTAAATCCGATCTTCTCTACTACTTCGAGGATGTGTAGGGTAGGTTTGCTCAGCTCTTCGGCTGTCATTTTGTTGACGAGGAAATAGCCAACGACGATGCAGAAAGAATTAGCCAGGCCGTTTATAGCGAAAGTTAGCATTTTGTTTCCAATTTGGCTCCATTTGCTGGTTCAACTATTCCGGCCATGTCGACGTGACCAACTAATTTATCGACGTTTTTCATATAGGATTCATCTGGTTTTATTGCAACCTCGTCGAGCGCGAGATTTACATGAATCCCGCGGCCACCTCCAAGTTCTTCAATTTTAGCAAGTAACACTTGTTTAATGGCATCAGTGAATCCGACTTCCATAGTTGAAGTGCCAACATAGCTCCGCAGCGTTTTCGACGATGAGTTGAGATGAGTTTACCATTCCCGCTCTTCTTAAGTACTCGTAGGCCCCTGGACTTCTAGCATGAAGTATAATGCAGGTTCGAATAACTCCTGATTCCATCTGCATCCTTTTTTGCTTTTCTGTAATCCGTTTTTCATCTGGTCGGTCATGAAGCAGTTCCACGGATCCCCTTCTGTACATCCTGCCTTCATTTCTTTTATTAGATTTAGTTCGGGATAAATAATTCCAGTAAAAGATTTTTCTAATTCCTGGACTCTTTTTTGTATCTTGTCTTTGGCTTTATTGAGCCTAAGAATTTTTTGCTGTAACCGCAGTATGTGCTGTTGTTTTTCTATTTCTTTTTTTGTAGGGTTAGCTGTTCGCAAAAGCTCTTCTTCATTGTCGGTATAAGGGGTTCCAGAATCTTCGATCTTGGATTCCGACTCGCAGTCATCAAACGACCCTACGTCGTAATCGGAATCTGAAGCTCGATCCTCCCACGTACTGGTTTCGGAATCGGAATGGCAATCGCAATCCGAAGAGCGAACTGTATCCTCCAAATCGTCACAAGCACACGAAGTAACACGGCAGTCAGATGAGCAACTACGTACTACGTTATCTGCGGGATCTGTGACGACCGTGTCATTCACAGCGACACTAACGGAAGCGGCCTCAACGTTCAGCGTATGCGGTAAGTCAACTGTTATACCACAATCTCTTTTAGTTACATCATAAGGGTCTATATAGTTGTATGCGTTAAAATGGCAAACCTTGATGTTGTGAATCGGCATTGGGTTCGTGAGTAACAACATAAGAAACTCGCCTTTTCTTATTTTGCGGCTGTTGACAATTAGATTCTCCAGCTGCAGGAATTTGAATTTGAGTAGGCACTTGAACAGAACCAAAAAAAAAATTGAGGGAACCGCATTAGGTAGCAATTTTTTTCTCTCCGAGAGCAATCCAGCTTTGAAACTGTCGGCACTGAAATGTTTGCCGCACACTGCCAAGTTTTCTATTCGCGAGTGTTTGTTTTGAGGTCTCAAGCCATTCCACTCCTGTATCGCACTAATCCACAGTTATTTTTTTTTACTATCAAATGGCAATTTGTGAAAAGCATTTTTCCCTAAAAATATTCCCTTTTCCGTAAACAGAGTCACAGCCATCAACTATGCACCTTTGAGGCATGATTGCAACTGAGAACGGATCCCATTCTTTTAATTTCAATAGCAAAAATTAGCGCATTAGACATCAAATGTTATGTCAATCTTTGTATTTGCGACGGCGTAGGGGGTGGGTTTACAAAGGGTAAAAAACAAGAAAGAAAGAAACAAACTACTTTGACCTTCCCTATCGTTTGAATCGTTTATTTGAGAACCGGCGAAAGTTATGGTAATGAGTAGTAAGGGAAGGTGACTTTGGTGACTTGCCGCTTGCAGACCAAAACTCTAAGAGCTTAGGGTACCTGGTTCATAGATGGCACCGGTGTTTTGTCTTTTTTCAAATTTTCCGTAAAGTAATTTGCAATATCTCTATAACCGTACATATTAGGTATAGGGACATTAGGTAAAACAATACATATTTTTTAATTTCGATTCCGATTCTCCCGGAAAAATTTTTACATGGCCGACATAGGAGAGGCCGAAGAGTCCCGTCCTTAATATTGAGTAGTCCATGCATTTACCAACTTTTAGTGGCGGTAAAAATTCAACGGCTAGCAAAGGGTCAATTGATTCGCACGAGAAGGATCTTTACAAGATTCGACAAAAGGTGCTCGATGCAGTGAAGCCCATTATATTTTTGGCCAACGAGAAACTGGTGGACGATGCCCACCACGAGGCAGTGAAGACCGCACTATCCCTCCTAGGTTGAGCCTCGAAAATTCTTTAGCGGATGCACGTCACCACACCGTCCTTGCGATGATTGCAGCGATGATTCGAATTTCAATTCCGACGAAGCGGAGGATCTCTTTGGAAAATCATTTGTCAAGAAGTTGGTTAAATCAGCCGACACTGTGAAGAAACTGGCGAGTTTGGGCCAACCTGATCGCGCTGGCAGTAGTAATCGCTCGACGGAACAAATTGGCCAAAGGGCTGGAACATCCAGATCAAATTTATACCGAGAAGCTCCTGGTTCCGGTTATGGAGATCAAAACAATTTTTATGGCGCTAGCTCGCAGAAAAAGTCGCGGTGGATTCAGCTGTGGTCGATCCAACTCCTATCAGGGCCGCGCCAGTTACTATTTAAAAGGCCGCGGTGGGTATGTACAATTATTTGACTCCCTTATCCCCGATTCACCTATGACATCTGAGACTTCCTCATTCGTAACAAACAAGATAGCCGACAAGCTTCGTTTTTTCCGCTCCGACTGGTCCAAAATTTAAAGCGACACATGGGTTTTAAGCAGGTATCGGAGAACCTTCAGCTTGAGTTTACCAACACCCCATTCCAATTAGAACCGGCCTCTAATATGCACATGTCAAACCCAAAAAAGAAAATTTGCAACCAGGAAGTTTTGGAAATGGTCGGCAAAGGTGCGGTGGCGGAGATGAGATCTCAGCGCTTCGTCCGCGGTTTTTTTCTCGTTCCCAAAAGCGACGGATCCTGGAGGCCTTTTATTAATCTTAAGGGGTTGAATAGTTTTCTTGTGTATCGCCAGTTTAAATGGAGGGCCTTAACAACGCTACCCATCTGGTGAAGCCCAGGTGTTTGAATGGCAGAAATCAACTTGAGGGATGGCTATTTTACGGTTCCCCTCCATCAGGTCGATCGACACCTGTTACAGTTTAGGTGGGGGAGGGGGGGGGATTCGAAAGGCAAGTCTCTATTTCAACGGTGTCCAGCGTTAGTTATTTGCTCTGACGTCTCTCTGTCCGACTGGGGAGTGGTTTGTGGGGGGGGGGGGGGGGTTGACTGCGGGACCATGCAAATCGACCGATATTGCTAAGCACATGAATTGGAATTGCTTGGCGCCTTTAACGCTTTGCGCTCATTCGCCAACGACCTACGCAGCTCTTCAGTTTTGTAAAATTAAATAACAATACGGCGTCTCTTATATTAATAAATGGGGGGGAGATCGGAACCGTGACTGTGTGATTTAGCCTCGGCTATTTACAAATGGTTCGAATCCCGCAATATCAACTCACTTGCCGGGTTATCTAAAGGGAATTGAAGATGCGCAATCGAGGTGGTAACCGGATTCGACTGACTAATGGTTAGAACCGGAAGCTTTCCAACTGATCACCAGAAGATGGACGGTGTCGCTGGATCTGTTTTCATCGTCATGGAACTGGGTGTTCTGCCGCGATTTGTGAGCTAGCTACCACAGCCGGGCACTTGGGGGATCCATCCATCCTGTTTTTCAAGGAAATTGTCTACCGTCTGATCGCATGGAAGTTATCCGGGATCGCTTCAGAAGCGGAGGCCTTCCGGAGAACTCTATCTGACTCATCATGGCGGGAAGACGCGCTACAACCCACTCCTCCTACCAGGCGGCATGGAAAATTTGAAGCTGCTGGTGTAATAAATGAGAATAAATGAGTGAAGACTTGACAGTCCCACCCACCCAACCCTATTTGAAACAAAATCTTATAGCTCAGATTCTACGTTGGTATTACGAATAAGTTCGGGCGTGTTTTTCTAAATTGCGTCATCCTTTAAAATTTAAACAGTTCCAACGGCAACCCGGTGGGTACTCTATGCACAAAAGTCTAAAAACAACAGTCGAGATAAACAAAAAAATCAGAACGGTTTGGTTTTAGCCGCTGTTGTGTTTTTCAATTCAAGCGTTACCCCAACTCTGTTGCTGAACCCCATTGTTGCTTAAACCTATCTCTCCCAATTCTTGTCAAAGTTTCCTTCGTCTGCTATGTGACGTTCTACACTTCTTCTTGTTTCTACTTCAACCGCGTTTCGACGTATAAGTATTGTCTCAAGTGATCATTTGTGAAGTGTGTGTTACTTTGGTATTAAACTCCCTTTTCTATCAAATGCATGCGTTCATTATTCTTAGTTCTAATATATATATTCTACAGGTTATGGGCCCAGGTACATTGTGCTGCATCCAAATTTAGAATGGCAGAGCATGCTGTACCAGATAATTCCATGAGAGCAGTGTCCCACGTACCCAAGTTTGATGGGACGAACCATCGTGAATGGAATTATGAGATTGACCTGTGTTTTCAGAATCTGGACATTGCTGACGTGGTGTTAGGACTATAACTATGTCCAGATGAGGTAAACTCTCACAGAAACATTTTTATTTTTTTTCTCGCAGACAACCCTCATTCCAGAGCACATGGTTGCTCATCGTTCACATATGCATTTAAGTTGTATGCTTTTATCCTGCAAGTGTGGACCAATCTCACATGTGAGAGCGTCTACTGCATACATTGCTCACGCAATCCTTTTTCTTTGGAAAGGATTATTTCCTTTTTATTTTTTTACTATTCATTGCTCACGCAATCTAAGGAGAATCATTCATGATTGATTATCTCTTATTCACTGTAACATTGCTCACGCAATCCCTTTTTATTGGGAAAGGATTTTTTTCCTTTTATTTTTCTTTATTATTCATTGCTCACGCAATTGAAGGAGAAACATTCATGATTGATTATCTCTTATTTACTCTTACATTGCTCACGCAAATATATTGGTTTAGAACATAGGTTCATTAGACTCCCCTCATTGCCTCAGCAATTGATTTTTTTTTTAAATGTTATTACTTAACTACCAATGTCTACCTAAGATAACCAACAGCACTCATTTATTTTTCCTTATTTTTTATACAGGACTATGATGATGATGGAGATATCACAAATGAGACGGAGATAAGACAATGGAAAAAGAAGGACGTGCTAGCTCGCAATTGCATTATGGCAACTATTACAAGGGAGATGAAGCAAAACCTGTACACTCCCGGTTTGAATGCAGCCCAGATGTGGACAAAACTTAATCTGCATTATCAGCTACACACAGAAGAGCATCTACACCTACTGTGGCAAAATTACTATGACTTCTCATACACTGCAGGTGATGACATGCGTACTCACATACAAAAGCTATCCAACACTGCTGACAAACTGAAAGAGCGAGATCAGCCCCTCAGCGACATCCAACTAGTGTCAAAAGCTTTAGCGACACTGCCAGAAACCTATCGCATTGTAAGATCAGTATGGGCTGCCGTTCCAGCAGCAGATCGAACACTCGACCACTTACTTCAACGTCTTCTATGTGAAGAAAGCGTGGTTAAGTCCTATCAAAGGACAGAAGCCCCAACTGAAGAAGCATTTGCCGCCGGTGGTGGTGGAAGAGGTCGAGGAAGAGGTCGAGGAAGAGGATATCTACATGGAACGCGAGGAGGCTATGTCGACAAAAGGTCAAAGGGCCAGTATGGGGCCGATTACGACTCACGTCCACGATGTGGTTTTTGCAATAAACCAGGACATGAAGTGAAAAACTGCTACAAGAAGCACGGGTATCCAGGCCCCAAAGGTGACAACACACCTGGTCAAGCGCTCATGTCGTCATCTAAATCTGATCCAAGAAGCGTGCATGCCTTCTTCGCTGACTCTGGTGCTACAAGGCACATGTGTGATCAAAAAGTTTTCTTTGTCACATTCACACCAATTGAACCCGGAAATCGGACCGTATCAGGTAAATATCTTGCACGTACCACTTTATTGTTTTCTTTAAATATGTAATCAAATGTCCGTTGTCTTTCTCAGGCATCGGTGGTACCAAACTAGATGTACTAGGATCCGGTAGCATCTCAATCTCAGTTAATGTGAATCAGAAGGTGAATGCAAGGATTCTAACGGAAGTTCTCTACGTTCCCGGCCTTGGCGTAAACCTCTTCTCAATTGGAGCTGCAACTGCCTGCGGGCTAATAGCAGAATTCAAAGATGACAAGGTATAATTTTTTTTTAATTACAAATAAAGACATGTAATTGACCCAGCTATTATTATCCAATCTTAAGGTCTTATTCACTAGAGATGAAGAGATAGTCCTCACTGGCGAACGTAAGGAGAACACGCTGTATCAACTTAATCTGAAGCCTGAAATCCAACAGAATCAGATTGAAGCTGCTCATTTGTCTCTCGATACAGCGCTCAATGCCGATCTCCGATCATCAATTGCCGTTTGGCACGAACGCCTGGGACACATTGGGTACCACACACTGAAGAAGATGATTCAACAAGACCTAGTGATTGGCTTGAACATCTCTGGGGAACTCGACATCCCAACGACACTATGCGCGGGTTGTGAATTAGGAAAGTTCACTAGATCACCACTCAAAATCGGCAGGAATAGAGCCAGTAGAATTGGTGAGCTCATCCACTCAGATGTATGGGGACCAATCGCAACGCCAAGCCTTGGAGGCGCGCGCTACTACGTAACATTTAAGGACGACTTCAGCGGATACCTAACCGTGTACTTCATGAAAAAGAAGTCAGAAGTCCCTTCCCTTCTTCGTCTGTACGCAGCGATGTTATTAAACGAAACCGGCAACTACATCCTCACTATTCGATCAGACAACGGTCGAGCCGAGTACATCAATAATGAGAATAGAGGTTAGTTCAACTCAACTAATAAAATATATGTATATGTATCACTGAAAGTTTCTTTTTGAACGTTATAGCCTGGTTTGAAAAATGTGGCATCCGCCACGAGACAAGTGCTCCCCACACGCCTGAGCAGAACGGCGTAGCCGAGCGAACCAATCGAACGCTACTAAATTCCGTACGCTGCATGCTTATCTCAAGTGGCCTTCCACCTACACTATGGGCTGAGGCCGTCACCTATACGACATACATTCTTAACAGAGTCCTCTCTAGAACAATCAAGATTACTCCATTCGAGAGCTGGAATGGTAGACAACCGAACATGTCGGACTTACGCATTTTTGGAACCAGAGCTTTTGTACGAATTCCCGACACAGCAACAAAACTGGGAGCTAGAAGCCAAGAAGGTGTATTCGTTGGACGATGCAATACTCAGAACGCATTCCGAATCTACATCCCGAAAACAAGGAAAATTGTAGTCAGCAAAGACGTGAAGATTGATGAACAAATTCTATATCGTGACACGAACAATTCATCGCCACTAACGGTAAATTTACTTTTTTTTTTCTTTCTCTCTCCTTTGGAGATGGATCACAAGTTTTTTTTTCGCAGTCAATATATATTTATATATTTTTTTTATTTTTTAAAAAAGGATGAACTAGATATCGTTGATACCGACGATCAGGCAATGGACGTGGATAAAGATCAATCATCCGTTGATCAAACACCGGAAAACAACGAGCATCAAACGAATGAGACTGAAACTCCCCCTGCTGGTGCAAATCTCAACGAAATCACCATTCCTCTCGACGACTCAAATCACGATGTTGATGACGAAAATCTTCCCAGGAAATCTACTCGCGTCAATGAAGTCCCTTCTGATGACCCAATTCACCAAAGGGACGTTGATTGTGCCCCCCAACAAACGCGCAGATCAACTCGTTCACCGAAATACAGCGAGAGGTACATTCAATGGCAACAGTCTCTAGCGAAAATAGCAAACCTCTCTAGCATGTCAGCTAAAGTCCAAGACGCGAACAATCACTCCCCACTACTGGAGCCCTCGAGTTATCTCGAAGCCATATCCTGTGCTGACTCCAAGTTTTGGATACCCGCCATATTTGAAGAGTACGACTCACTCGTACAAAATGGCACCTGGACACTCTGCCCACTTCCACCAGACCGGAAGGCTATCCCAGGCAAATGGGTGATGACATTCAAACCTGGATTCAAGACCACAGCTCCTAGATACAAAGCCCGATTCGTCATCAAAGGGTACTCGCAAGTATTCGGACTGGACTACACCGACACCTACGCACCCGTAGCCAAGAACAATTTACTACGTCTTATCCTGTCCATCGCCGCAGCGAAAAATCTAGAGATGATCCAACTTGATGTGAAAACAGCGTTCTTGTATGGCAAACTAGACGAAGAAATCTACATGCAGCAGCCCGAAGGTTTCGTAGTCCCAGGTAGGGAACAAGAAGTTTGCCGCCTTAATAAAAGCATTTATGGTCTGAAACAAGCTTCGAGGGTCTGGAACATCAAGTTCAACGAATTCCTCATCAAATTTGGATTGAAAAGAAGTCAAGCGGACCCCTGCGTATATTACCGTCACCTCCGTCCGGGGGATACCGATGAAGAACTTACCATATTCATCCTATACGTTGATGACGGACTCATCTTAAGCAACATCCAATCAGCCCTCACAGACATAGTGGAATTTCTGGGCAATGAGTTTGAAGTACGATCCCTCCCCGCAGATCGCTTCATAGGAATCGACATGAATCGCAACCGATCTCTAGGAACCATTCACCTCTCCCAACCAGAGTATGTCAAGAAAATCCTAGAACGATTCAACATGAGCAGCTGTAACCCTCTTGCAATCCCTGCGGACCCATGTGTCAAACTATCGCCACAAATGAGTCCAAAAAACGAAGAGGAGAAGGAAGAAATGGCCAACATTCCCTTCATGGAATGCATTGGATCAGTAATGCATCTCACACATCTCACAAGGCCTGATATCGCTTACGCGGTTGGCCAGGTCTCCAGATACTCACAGAATCCTGGCCTGGAACACTGGAAGGCCTTGAAGCGCATTCTAGCTTACCTCAAAAAGACAATCAACTTCGGACTACTATTCGGCGGTGGGAGCAGCGAGTTATGTGGTTACTGTGACTCGGACTATGCTGGCGACCTGGAAAGTAGAAAATCTACGTCAGGAGCCGTCTTCCTTCTCTACAATGGCGCCGTCTCATGGTTCAGTCGACGCCAAACGTGCGTAGCCCTTTCTACCACAGAAGCAGAATTCATCTCAGCGGCGGAAAGTACAAAAGAAGGAATCTGGCTCAAACGCCTCCACCTAGAACTAGGAGCCATCGAATCAGCAACACCCTTGCGGTGTGACAATCAAGGTGCAATCGCACTAATCCATGATCCTGTCTTTCACCAGCGCACGAAACACATGGATGTGCGTTTCTTCTTCGTACGAGATGCTCAGCAGGAAGGACGGATCAACATCTCCTACATCGAGACTGAATCCCAACTTGCGGATATTTTCACAAAGGCCCTCGCTGTCCCGAGATTCGAAAAATTGCGGAACGATCTCAACATTCGTGAGCTACCAGAGTAGTGCACTCGAGGGACGCAGTACTTTGCCTTAGTTGCTGCACGCTTGACTTGAGGGACGTGTTGTGTTTTTCAATTCAAGCGTTACCCCAACTCTGTTGCTGAACCCCATTGTTGCTTAAACCTATCTCTCCCAATTCTTGTCAAAGTTTCCTTCGTCTGCTATGTGACGTTCTACACTTCTTCTTGTTTCTACTTCAACCGCGTTTCGACGTATAAGTATTGTCTCAAGTGATCATTTGTGAAGTGTGTGTTACTTTGGTATTAAACTCCCTTTTCTATCAAATGCATGCGTTCATTATTCTTAGTTCTAATATATATATTCTACAGCCGCCGCAACAAAGAAATATAGCTGTTCTATTCTGAAGTTTCCGCTACTTTTTTCGCCCATCTTCAGTTTAAGCATTAGTGCTTGTTAAAATAATTGTATTTCTTTTAAATCTCTGATGTGATATTATGTTCACAAACACAAACCAGATTTATCGATAATGTAACACCATTTTGTTTTCAGGAATTTCAGGAAAGGAACAGATCACAGGAATATCACAAAATCCTCCTACATGAAAAGCATTTTACGTAGAAAGTTGTATTGATGTTCCAATCTTGACAAAAACAATTATGATATAACTGTGATGATGCAAGTGAGAAATGTTTTGCTTAGTTTTTTATACTTCTTCTTATTTCTTAGGCTGTTTTTGAATGCTGCGTTTTTTAAAACTTCTTATTGAGTATTTTTTTCAAGCTCTTACATTTATTCCTGCAAAACTATTGAAAATAATAAAATTGGTTATCACGTTTCATTAAAACAAATTTATTTTTCAAATACATACTCATCTGGTTGAATGCATTCGTGAAGCATTCTTAACAGACTGGTGGTCTAGATCTGCTACCTAAGGTGCAATGTAACTTTTTCCTGTACAGCAGTGCATCTAGCGGTGAGATTTATAATTATATTATTTTGCCAAGCTTTAACATGCGACAAGGACTTGAGACTGATCTTTCTGCTACATAAGGACTTTTTAATTCTAAAAAGAGTGAATTAGGATAAATAATGGCCAATAATAATGATTTTTTCAACCTGGTAATTAATCGGCTAGTGCAACTCAGTATTTTAACACTCGTCATCCTTGGTTCTTTATCTTGGTAAGTACTTAAGTCTTAAACCTTTAAATAATAAATAACACGACTTCCCTTCACTGGAAATGCCCATCGCTGCGTCGAGTCTCATTAATGACTAATGGAAGGGAGATCGATCGCGATCGAGTTCCGGCCACGATCGTCCCCCGCCAATCCAAGTACAACCAACCCCCGGTTTAAAATTATTTGAATTTATAATTAATTTTCTGAAATTTGAAAATCTCAGCTTCTTTTTGGAAGAAAACACCAATCACCCATTCCTTTCCAAATGGGTAAGTAAATTTACAGACATCTATAAAAGCTCTGTTTTAATAACCCAAATTATCCTATAGGAAAATCCTTTTACAGTTGGTAGGTGAAGGCCCGTCTGATGTTTATTAAGATATCAATCAAACATCTAAAATATAGTAAATGAAAGTAGAAGGCGAACAAATAAAAAGGAACAAACCAAGCTAGAACAAACGAACAAGAAAAAAGATCATGGAGGATAACCAAGGAAAAAATAGGGTAATATAATTTGAATGATTGATTGAATATGGATTGAGAAATCACTACCATTAAATGTAGCCTCCCATCTAGTGTCCGTTGAATGGTGACACCCTTTCTGAGGATGGCTCCATTGGTGGTTATTGCAGTAGTCAAACTGTCATCAGTTAGGAAAATCTGTCAAAAAATAGTATTTTCCTTCAGCTTTGTTATATTTTTCTTAAATAATTGCTATTATGTTCTTTTGAATTTGGGAAGGTTATTCTTCCTGCAATCTAAATAATAAAAAATGTTTGAATACAATTTATAAGAAGCGGAGAATTTATAGGAAAATGAAATGGTGCTCCGCCCTATAGATATCCCAGTTCGTCTCAAAATGTAAGGGACTCGCTTTCAACTCCTCGGTGGGAACCATTGTTACCATTGGGATGTGCGACATACCGACATACAAGAAAATTTATATCAAATAAAATTAGGGGCCACATTATGATTTTTTTTCTTGCAAATGCCTCGGAAACGACGTTCACAAAGTGGGGACGATGGGGAGTGACCCATCAAGAGAAATCTGGCTGTAGCATCACCCCAAGATGCAGCACCCACACCCAAAATTCCTCCTACTAATGGTGCTATTGCCAACGTTTGTTCTCCTGCTCCGCTACTGGAGGTAACTCCGCTTAGAGACAGGCGGAACAGTGCTCCGGCCGACTTTCCTGTCAATTGGAGTAAGCTTAAATTTAATTTCGTGTTTTTTTTTTTACTTTTGTTGTAATATATTTTTTTAGTTCCCTTTCTCAGGCCCATGTGCGACTATTGCCACATCATGTCCATGCCACCGTGTTTCTACTAATTGTATGTGTGTCTGACACAGCCCATGAGCCTAGTTTCCGGACAGAATACAGGTAAATGAATAATAAATCCATTATTGCATGTGTGTCTGCCACAGCCCATGGGACTAGTTTCCGGGCAGAATGCAGTAAATTAATGATAAATCTATCTTTTAATCATTTAAGGATAAATATAAGAAGATGAACAGAAACAATTAAGTAATATTGATTTAAAAATAAAATAATTTAATAACACCAACAATTTTGTGTTAGAATTGTGTTAACCAAGTGGCAAGTTGTGTTGTAGGTGCTGACTCAGCTGACAAGTTCATGTTTTAAAAAATAAAACATTAATAAAATACTTGCGTAGTTTAGATGCAGTTTGATTACCAAGATTATTCGGTGGTACTGATTCATCAACAAGGAATAGTACATCAATCTCATGTTAGCTAGCGAACTGAAACAAACCTGAAAATCAAAAAAAAAGGATCACCTTTATTACTACAAAACAAGAACTTAATAACATCAATACTTACTTTTTGGGAAGCTGCAGAGAAGAAACACCTTTTCTTTGGAACACAACAACAATTAATACACCATTTTACTATAAATTATAGTTGACAATACATCTTGTTCGTCAACTTTGACTTTATTACTATCTTCAATTGTAACCGAATCTATTTTTTTTTTATTCTTACACAATTCAGAAATGAGAAACCAATACATTAATATAATTCATCCTGACCCATGCGTGGCAAGGAAAAAGTGCTTAGAAACGCTAACGAAGACTTATTATGAGACTTGTCTTTGCAGATTGGAGACTGAGTCTTGTCATGAAGGAAATGAAGATGGAAGTGTTAGAAAAAAAATTTACAGTCATAGAGGACATTATGACCAGTGCTGCTACGTTCGGAGAAGCTGAAACCCTGTACTCCCCCCCCCTGGGCGTGGCCAGTTAAGGAGATAAAGAAATTAGCAAGTGTTTTTTTTTTTCACTTGAGACACAGATACACGGTATTCTTATAGTTTTTAGGTGATTTGTTGTGGTCTTTATCTGAGCTTAAGAGGTTAAGATAAAGTTCAGCCATTTTCCAAATTGTAGATTAATCAATTATAACTTTGTTTGAGCACAAATATTTTATTTTCTTGCATAGTAAACGAACGGAAATACGAAAAATAGGTAGCCAGGAAGTTCTTATTATTATTTTAATTTAAATTACTTTTTTTATCTTTTGGTCTTTTTTGTAGTGTGTGCTTTGCTGCCAAATATTTTACCATGTTCCATAGGAATTTAAATAAACTTCTATAAGGACATTAACTCATTAATGTAGACAGCTATGAAATAATAATGCCAATGCTGTAATCAATATTCTGAAAGATCATTTAGATTTATTTTTTATTCCTTTAGAATAAATGCACAAATGATTATTATTCATTCCAAAAAATATTCCTTTTAGTATGATTGAATTAAATTTACTTCTATAATGCAAGAGTTTTTCTTAGCTCAAATTTTTATTTTAGTTACTTAACATTTTGACTGAAAAAAATTTTAGTTATATTACGAGGGAATATAGCATCCACTCCCATTCCTTCAACTACAGTAAGTTTCTTTAAACAAACACTTTGTGAAATACATCAATAATTAGACAATCTGCAGGTCAGTATAGAGAATGCTGAAGGCAACGATGAGTTTCCTGACTTGACTTACAAGTACATGTCTGTCAGCAGCATTGGGGACATTCCTGATCGAGAAATAATTGGTAGGAAATTAAAAAAAACTTACTTCAATGAATAAAATGTTTTTGTATAGATGTGATAGGGATCTTCTATAAAAAACGAAGAAGGTGATATCGCTGTAGTCCTATACCAAAGTTAAACATAGTATTAAAATTTTGGACGACAAAGGCAAGGTGAGAAGTATGAACGACAACTTTAAAATTCTTGATAACACCTTTACTTCAATTTCAGATGGAAGTGGGTTGCTCAACAATTGAACAGTTCCTGCAAAAAATGAAAATAGAAGAGTTTAAGACCCTTATAGGACTCAAAGGAGTGCGACTGGTTAGGAAGGGAGAAAAACTAGCCTGTGTCGCATATTCCGACACAATTGTAGAAGTAAAAGAATTGTTTATTACAACACCTCTCACTTACTTATACTTTATCGTAGATCAATCCAGTAACCAAGCAGGCTGAAGAATTCAAAAAATGGATGGCGGCTGAAAGTTCAGATGGAGAAACTGTAGAAGCCACCAAATAATTAAGGTTTTCCATTGTAAATGACTCGGCAACTTTCTTAACATTGAAACGTTCTTTAAAGACTAATAAATGTTGAAGACCTTTCTAATTACTTGGAAATTAAGTTTTTAGTCTGTTGTAGCATTCCCTCTCTAGTCGGGAACGGAAAAAATCTATAGTGACAAACTTAACAAAGTCGACTACATTTTTTTTTGAATTTACTAGTGGTGTTGTTTTTTGTTCAATCTAGTTAAGGGCAAGAACATTCTTTTGATTCGGGAGGAGAATCTAAGACAAATAGATCCTAAGAATTGGTTGTGGTCTATTGACACTTGACAGTTGGTAAAATTATTGCACGAATAACGACACTCTAGTATGGCAATCCGTTTCACAATTTTTCTGTTTTTTGACACCTCGCCATCTAGCGCTCGATCTGCAAGTTCAGCTGAAAACAAAAACAGTCTGACAGAGCAGAAGTAAAAAGCAAATCTATGATCTGTTAGTTTGTTTATTTTACGTGATTACAAAAATTTCATGTAGATGTTTTTTTTTTGTTAGGATCCACTCCCCGGCGTATAAAAAATGCCCAAAGGACATAACCGAAGGAATCTTGTTGATGGAAGTGAAAGGAGATCTGAATCTAGAGAAATTGAAGTAATTACATTCCGGTGTTGTGTGCGATAATTTTTGTTGTCAGAATTAAGTGGACATAATAGCATAATTACCAAAAATAAATTGCTCGCGAGGTCGTCCCTATCGTGGCGATAAATCAAGGTTTTCTCCACATTCGCCGCATTCGGATCGGCCTCAACGGATACTAACTCCAGAAAAGCCAGTACCGTGTTGATCCCCGAAGGAAGACGCCTCGGTCAAAGCAAACATCCATTGCGCACTCGAAACCATCAGGTCCAGGGAAAACATGATGATTCTACCAAGATTCCATAGGTTGCATCTTAAGTTCTCGTCTACCTCAAAAATTACGTTTCCTACGATAAATTTGGGTAGTTGCGGTTCCCATTTTTTCTCTCTGCCAGCGATTGAAGGTAAAACCCTTCCTTTTAGTCCCAAAAGAGATAAAGCCCTCTTTTTAGTTATCGAAAATGCTCTCTGCAAGCATCTTCGAAGCTACCGACTGGTGGTGTGCCGGTAACTTCTCTTGAAGACATGGTTTCTATTCCATGAGTGCGCGAAAACCCACTCTCCTTCTTGCGGGCTAGAGCTGCTTAGTAGGGGGAAGGGTTGGTTCGTTTACTTCAGCATGGCTCTGTTTCCGTTGGTTTTGAATATCGTTTCTTGCGGTCTTGAAATTGAATTCGTGACTATACCTATGCAACTGCCCCCCCCTCTCTCAAAAAAGTGACAGGCTACTTGCAACTCAAGATTATTGAAACCAAGATCAGCGCTTTTTTGGGGAAATGAGTGATTGAAGAAACTCAAGAAATATGGTTTATCAGTAGCAATTTTACAATCCTTAAAAAAACAAGTTTTTTCCCTGTGTCGTGTATAACCATTTTAAAACGGAAGGCTTGCCAACAGCTAAAAGTATTATTTAGGCGAACGATTGGTTAGCTAAACTAGACCTCTCCGATTCGAACTTAACAGTGCCGATGCATCAGTCTCACTGACGTTTTTTTGCAATTTGCACGGAAGGGGAGGATCTATAAGTTCACCTATTTACCATATGGGTTATCCTCGGAACCGCGAATATTCACTAAATTTTTAAAACCCGTAGTTGTTTTCTTTACGAAGAAAGGGATCTGGTTTAGGTGATTTATGTGAATTATATTCTTCCTTATCATGAATTCATGTTGCAATGATTTGACCAGAGATGTTCGCAGTAGTGAAATCGACTCTAGAAGAGGTGGGGTTTATAATCAATGTATCCTACAAAAATCGGAAACTGTTCCCACTTAAAGTACAGATTTTCAGTGGCTGATTTTGGACACAGTTCATTTTACTCTGGACCTGACTACAGAAAAAAAGAACCATTGATGCAGGCATGTAAAAACTTCTGTCCGACCGAGAGGTGGCTCTCTGGGATTTTTCCTCATTATTGGGCAACTTCAATTAGGCAATGACGGTGGTTCCGTTCGCCCAAGCTAATTTACGGAATATTCAAAATTTGTATATTAGTTACTCAAGGACAGCAGGTGGGAATTTTGGATAAAAAACCCTGAAGGAGGAAGCCAGGGCAGACTTTAACTGTATTTAGATCTCAGTCAATCGAGGAATTTGTTTTAACCACAGACCCAGATTTAGTGCTATTCTTGAAAGGCGTCCATGACCAGTGAAGGGAGGGCGACTGAAAACTACTGCAGTAAAGGAGGTAAATAGTCCAACCAAGATGCCGCTATATAATGAACTTAAATTACTAGCAGCCTTATTAGCGCTGCAATATTTCGCAAGCGCTTCTCAGACTTAATGTTGACAATGCAACAGTTGTAGCACACATCAATAAAAGTGGAGGCACAAGATCGCCTCTATTTTTCGACATATGATAATAAATAAAGGAAACTTTATAATGTTGTTTTAATTTTTTTAATTTTTGCAGTTACCATCAGACAAGAGAACGTGGACGCATAAGCAGCTACCCACAAGGCAACCACGAACAGAAAAAATATTAAAAATACCAAATGTTATAAATATATTTTTTGTTTGCAAAAGGACTGAAGCTTATGGGGGCAGAAGGCCTTGGCAAGGGTTTTGTGGCTTTTAATAGCTAATAAAGTGTAGGTAAAATAAGGCCCTAAAAGCCTCAAAAAAATCAAACACTTGTTTCCACCGAGATTGAATAAAAATTCAATATTTATCAAGTCTATATTTATTCAGTCTCTAATCATTTTTACCTACTCTTTCATCAATAATTTTTTTACTTACCTTCGCAGTTACCACCAATAGATGGTCATGGCTTGGGTGGTAGAAGAGTGGAATAATGACAATGTATCATTCACTGCCAAAAGAACCAAGGGCTCGCAGACCTACAAGTTCACGTCTCATTCAGAACCATCAAAAACCACACCAGGCACAGCAACATTACCAAAAACCACGTGGCTGACCGTTACAACAAAAACAACATAACCAGGCACTTGCAATTACAAAATCCACGAATGCAGCGACCTCGATTGATGTTGTTATTTCATTCACTGTGCGAAGAACCAAGGACTCACCACCATCGAAATCAAGTCGCAAAAACTCTTTATAACCTGGATAACTCACACCAGGCCCATCACCAACAAAACCAGGCCCAGCAACTACACCTCAGAAACATGCAATAGCCACGTCGCCGTCCTATACAACAACAACCACAAAACCAGGCACATCAAATGCAACACCCATGCATGCACTAACGAAAACATGTTAAACAAGAACCACATCCAATCAATCATCAACCGCAACGTAATCAACAAGAGCAACACAGAGGAGGGCGTGGTGGTGCAAGGAATTAAATCATAAGTCAATTGTAAAAAACGCGTAGGGTGGGACTTTTCTGAAATGTGCTCTTTCACAAACGAGATAGTAAGGGAACTGACTGACACTGACAGACTCTGACCCTTTGTCCACGACAGTATTCTGCTCCGACTACTACGTGCCGAGGGAGAGTATTGTCAATGTGGCTAGGTAAGCCCATTTTTGCAGTTTCGGAGCATCAATAATCTTGATAGAAATTTCCAGCACGATATTCAAGGTAACACAAGATAAATCCAAATTTTTTCACTGCCAGTCAAGAAGTTCAGCAGCACTCCACAGCGAAAAAAATTAATTTCTAATTTGAATAAAATATAAAAAATACACGTGTAAGCATCGTAGTAAAGATTTTGTCACAAGCCCAAGTGATGCAACAGGTTTAATCAATCTAAAGATTGAAAACGTTAGTCATGAATGAGAAAATGACCCATCGAGCTCTATAGAGAAAAAATTCTGCCTTTAGGACAGTAACTCCAGAAGTAAGTTTAGCTAATATCTCCTGCATCTCCTTTTCATATTCTGAAATTGTTTGGGCTATTGGATCCTTGGTTTTTTGTATCGTGCTAGGCAATATCTTCTTTGTAGCCTTTACTTCCAACAACAACATCTTTAGTCACACTCACTTCAACCCCTCCAATGAGGTCCGCGTCAGCCAGTCAGCCACTAACAACAAAACTCTTTGCAAAAATTCTTCGTAAGCAACGTATTCAAAAAATTACTGTGCAGAAAAAAAAAGAATAACATCTGGTTACATGTGTCAGAACTAAAATATATAACCAATTCATTAAAACTTACAAAAAAAATTCCTTAGATGCCGGTGCGAGCTGGATTGGGCCTCTTCTTTGACTTTAAGCAGCCCTCTACCGTACATATCTACGAAAAACTTAACACAAACAATATAAGCACACAAATCAGAGTTGCTGTGAGGAAGAAGAGTTGAGGAAACATTTTGTGGAGCGGATTTAAGGGGATTTTTTTTTTGTGTTACACGCAAAATGTTTTAGTATTCCCTATCAGTTGTCCGTGTGAAACATGTTTTTTTCTGACGTAAATACCAATAAGAGCACGCTACGATAAGTCACTCTAGTCACGCTTGAAAAAGGTAAAACAGTCACAGGCTATCACCCTTCTTGCTTTTTTATGTCAAAGAGGAGTTGCTTCAAAGGGGAACGGAAAGTTGTAAATCGCCAGCATTTCAAAAAGAAATATAATCCAGGATTGGTCAGGCATAAGCTGTAATTTCAGAAGAGGTCGGTCCCGGTCCCTCAACGTCCACAAATTGTAATCAAGTTCTGATTTCCGCCATTTTCGATATCAAAATAAAAATAGATTTCTTTTTGAATTTGTCAGGGGTATAGTTTGAACTTATGACACATTAAAATTGCTGAGTTTTGATAGATAAGAACTCCATACAATAAGAATCAGTTGATGAAGCAAACTTTTGGTGAGAATGCGCTTTCCAAATACCCCACTGACCGTTCCCATTCTGTTTTTAGAAAACAAGCAAAATGAAAAAATCACAGCTTTTATTGTAATTTAATGCTAAACAGCAGAAAATCAAGACCCATTTTTACAGTTAAGCAATTTCAACAAAACCTTTTTTTAACCCCGCGTGAATATATTGTTTTACTGTAAGATGACAAGTAAATATTGCTTATTCACAACCACAAGCTCTCATACACTTTTTTAGCATTATGAATTTGTATTCTCTTTCTTTACTTGACTGTTGAGATTTTTTAAATAGGATTTTCTGTTTCTTTTGTAATGTTACCTAAAATTATTTGTTTGGTTACAGCAGATCTTTCTTTTTCAATTTGAGTAACATGAATAAATAAGTTAAGTAATAATAATTACACGAACAAATTATTTTTTTTATCAACTTCTAAGAACAAGTTGGTGGATTTCGATATGTAACCAGGAACGCATTCGACATTTTTTTACCATAACAATTTACAAGTAAATAATCCATTAGAGAAAGCACAAGAGGGGAATAACCCCCGATCAATTTGGTTTCAGATGAATGTCTTACGGCATATTTTGTTTTAATAAGCTATCCATCACTCAAGCGCACCGCGACCCCCTGTTTTTTCTTGTCCATTCCGCTATGGGACCTAAACATCTGAAAAATACAGAAATATCAAGTTTTTTACTCCAGATTACTGTTTCTTCAGAATTCGGGAGATCTTTTTTTTTAGTTTGAGTTTTTTTCAAATTTTGTCAAGGAGGGCTTTGGTATAGCTTCTTGGGAAAAAACGACCATTTAGAAACAAGACATTCTTTCAAAAGTTTGTTTGGTCACCCCTCAATGCAAATCAAAAGGGGAATTGGTTCCTTGGATTTGTTGGCAGGTTTTTATGATCTTTTCATTTTTAATTTTCCAGACTAAAACAATGTCTGCTATTAAAAAATATAATTGAAATTGTGCTAACTTGTTGGCCGTTAATACAAAAATTGATAGAATAAAAGAAAAAAACATTTGTTAATCCAATAAACTCTCATCGAGTTTACCAAATCCTTTTTAGACATTAAGTCATTTTCATTGCTTCAACCTTCCTGTTAGCGCTGTGGAAACCCCTACCACCCGATTTACTGAGTATGGTGAGCTGAGAATAGATTCGATTTTGAAAAGGTGACGATACTTTTCTGATTGCGCAATTCTCCCTTACTTTCAACCTGAATTCAAAAAGTTTTCCGCAACATTATTTTAAAAAGAAAAGAGGGTCATCTTGACGAAAGATGGTCTCTTGGTTGACCACACACAAATTTAAGTAATAATAGACTTCGCCAGTACAGCCCGAGCTAGTCTGGAGCAAATGAATCGAATTATCTTTGTTCTATTTTTGATAAAGGGAAATCCAGATGGAAGACGACAATGACGCTAGATTCAAGAAAATTTCGGTACACTAATATTTTCTGTCATCAAGTGATTTGATTGCAAGAAGGGTTGCTCTTTCGGTCTTTCCGGATAGATGAATCAGCAAAGGAGTTGAGGCCGCAGTCAAAATTAAAGTGGTTCAAAACTATCCATGAGTCCTAAGTTTAAGTCTTTTATTACAAATTCCCTTCATAAGTTTATTGTATTAAGTCCTTCCTTACCTCTACGCTGCCAAAAAATTTCATTTCAAGCGTGGACGATAGCATTGAAGGAGCTATATTTACAGAACTTAAGCTCTTGCCTGAATTAAAGTAGTACTAGAGGAATACTTAGAGTTCTTTGACGCCAGTTGACATGATTGAGTTCCCGTTCCAAACACCAAGAGCTCCAAGTGACCCACGCTGACTGGTGTCCAGCGTGTGTATTGGAAATAACTTTTGGCGGAAGGTCGGGGGGGGGGGGGGGGGGTTGGGTAGCGCTTAGGGCAGATGTCTTTGCTCGCACAATTCAGTAATGTGAAGGGCAATTAAGCACAGATTACTCTACTGGTTGCCGCCTAATTTATAGCTGGTGGCGGAGGTTCTATCCATCTTTAAGTCGAGGGAAGAAGTCCAGTCATTTGCCATGAAACACTATGTAGAGCTTTAAATTCGGCTGAAAGCTCTACGAGTTTTATGTGTTCGGCGTTTATATTTGTTAATTTATCAAAGTCCAACTGTCTGGCTAAACGTAATCTAACTTAACGTCCTGGCAAACTGCTTTTGTTGTGTGCATAGTGAAATCAAGCTAAAGGTCTTTTCCAGGAATCATTCTATCGACGTTAAGCCGTCTCTGGAGGGAGGGGGAGCAAAGTGCCTTGTGGGGGTTGATAAATGTTAACGAATCGCTGCAGGCAACTGAATTTGAAGGATTCAAAAGGAAAAAAATTGAAATATTGAGTAGAGTTTTCCGTTAATGAATTTTTAATCTCATAAAAATGAGCACAATGAATTCATAAAGACTTGAATACATTAAGTGTTATGTTTATGCTTGAAATGTTAAAATTCAGTTTTTTAAAAGAAGGAAATTTTCATAGAATTGATATTCAGAATGTTGACGCTTGAAAATGTGGGGCGAAGCGTCCCGTGGAGGGAAAATCTGTTCAGGAATGCATTTTTATTCCATTTAAAACGCGTGCAATTTGGCGGGAACCCGTTTCAGAACTGAAAGTAGATGCTACAAACCATAGTTCAAGAACGCAGTATACGACCCAATTCTCTATTTCTGAGCTAGATTTGGAGTCATTTTTTGAATCCGTTCAAAAAGTGTTCACTGAACACAAAAGTTAAGAATACTTAACACAAAATAGGCATTGTCTTTGTATTAATTGCTTTTCTGACATAAAATGCTCGTACTCAATGTTAATCTTAAGAGATTTAATTGTTACAATGGATGGGTAAGGACTTGAACCTTAGACCTTTTTTATCTAATTTTTTAAATTTTATTTTATAGTAACATTTTGAAGAAAAAAATTATTTTGAAAACATTTGATTTATACCAGAGAAAAAGATTTCAATTAGTAGTTAACAGGTGTCGATGTGTTCGTAAAATGCAATAACACCAGCTGCTTAAGTTAAGAAAGTAATCAATCAATGCCATATCCTTCTTTGCTGCCCCAACTAATAAAGCTGGGGTTGAAGCTGTAAATGTTGTTGAGAATCATTTCGCTGTCTCTGTATTTCTTCGATTTGGTAACTGCATTTTTGGCGTCGGAGTTTTGGAGCTCTTGGTAAGGCATTAAAGCAAAATTCCTGTCGGCTCAGCCAAGACCTTACATAGGCAATATCCATGAAGGTAAATTAAAGTAATGAAGTAAGTAAGTAAGTAAACAAAAAATTACCAATGCAAACGTCTAAGAATTGTGCACAACCGCTTTATTGAATTTATTCTCACCCAGTATGATGACTGGGGTCGATGAATTTCAAACTTCCATGAATTTTTTTCTGTAAGAATTGCATTCTTGTTTGAGGCATTGAATTCGCGTTGGGTAGCTTGAAGAGGTCGTTGTTGTTGTTTAGGTATGACTTTTTCGCTAGTGTTGAGGTTGGCCATGTTATTGTTGTTAAACCGCCGTAATCTCATTTTTAAAATAATACACCCAAGCGCTTTGACGTAATGGATGTGAGTTAGAAACCCCACTAAGGGTGGTACTGGACCTAAGCACGTATGGAAAACCGGTACGCCCAGTGTTGACCCAGCTTTCGAAACCGCTTTGCCCGAAGTCGGAAAAAAGTAAGACCAACTGAGGAAGCTATCGAAAACAAATCAAAACTTCTTTAAACTAGGCAAGGCACTGCGGTCCAAAACTGAGTCTTATCCCAACACCAGCAAACTGGCTCCCTGAACCAGCTCTTAATACGCTTCAAGATTTAATTTTTTGATCCGCCTTGCGGCAGAAATAAAAAAAAAATGATTTTAAATTGACGATAACTCAAGAAATATTCATTTAACAAATCTAAAATCAAAAAGGTGATTTTTCCCTGTCTTCTTTAACCCAATGTTCAAATTGCATCCCAATCAGAATTTTTGTCACGAAAACGATTGGCTGATTTCGAGTAGAATATCCCACAACGGCTTTACACAAGCATTTCTAAATCTTAGAAAGAAAATCGATTTTCATTAATCAACGTATTTTCTACGAGATTTGCATCGTGATGTGACGTTTCCCCGTTTCTTTGCAAGCATGGCCTGCAAGCCGGCTTAATGCTTAATACGGCGGAGGCGCGTACAGGAGAGCATTCTGCTAGCGCTACTGGCGTGTTCGTTTGAATCTGAGAGAAAGACGCTCAATCCACGCACCTTAAAGCCCGAAAGCCGTGATTATCAGATTTTTAAAGAGTGGTAATAATTGTGCAAGATCTTACTGCAGATCGAAACTTTACTGGGAATGGATATCCTATCAAGAAAATATTCGTCTTTACATGAATTATCTAAACGGAAATTCATTCTTTCTGGAAAAATGTAATATACGTCCAGAAGTCGCTGAAAGCCTTGGATCTAAATTTTCATTCTGGGTTCCTTTACCGGTTCAATAAAGCCATTGTGCACAATGCCTAGTCTTTTGCAGGGGTAATTATTCTCTTACATACCATACCTAAATATTATTTTTTTACTTTCCTTTATACATTTCCCTTTATAAGAGTATTTCCTGGCTGGGGGGTAGGAGAGTAGCTTTGACATTACTCTTTCATGCGCTACCAAAAGCACCGAGACAGGCACTAATTACCAACCCACCTGAAAGACAGGTTGCGCAGCATCCTGGCCATCAGCATCCACCAGATCATGCTCGTCATCAACATATAATCAATATATCAACGTGAATACCAATGTCAACAACATCAACAAGGACAGCAGCGAGGAATGACGAGGAATGACCATTAGGCCACCGTTGACATGGTAGTCAATGGAAAACATTGGAGTTTCTGGTATGGCCCAGGTACACCCAATTCACTCACCCATCTTCCATGGGGGTGTGCAGTCTCCTCCAACTTGACCCCCTTTCTGAGCGGCTTGGGCTGCGCGTCAATCACGTAAAAAAACAAGTAACTTTGTATCGGGCACTACCACTCATTTTCACCCCCTAAACCCAGTGTTTGAAATTATCAGCGCGACGAGATCTACAACCCTGTATTTATCATTTAACGATATAAGAAAATCTGTTTTGCAAGGGAACTGACGATTTACCAAACAAAAGAACTTTTGTAATCCAATTTTTATTTTGTTTTTGAATTGATGGTCGTTGGAATTTTTTTTTGGTGGAGAGGGAATGTGAATTTCTTTTATACCTGGTGGTGGGAGGGTATCGTCGGAGTGAGGAAAATGGTGTGTTTTTTTTCGCTGGTCGGTCGGTTCGGTTTATATTATTGAATTTTCGTTGGCTTTGGTGGATATATATTCGTCTACGCTGTGACGTTACATTGAATATTTGTGAGTAGAAAACCTTTATAGCGGAGCTGTTTGGCCCTGGCATACCTGCCAACAGTTTATACTTCTTCCGTCACTGTTTCCACAACACCAACAATAAGTGGCTGAAGTACGATACGATTGTTTCACCCACCGATTTGCTGGCCGCCATCAGGGAAAACTTGCCACTCTACGGCGTGCGCCCGCCGGCTGTTGCCTACCTTCACGTGGCGGTCAACGATGAGAGGATGTCTCCAATGGACTGTCTTCGGACACACCTGTTGTAGCAGGTGCCGTCGGGCGACTTTGGGTTGATGGCATTTATTTTTTCCCTTTTGGAATTTTATTTTTTCATTTAATTTCAATTCCCTTTTTTGTCTTTTATTACTTTGGCTTTACTACAAACTCGAACTCCGCTAGACAGACGGCAGAGAACAAAATGTTAATTGCAAAAATGTGAGATGCCGCAATTTGCAACAGCGTTCTCGCCCATCTCTTTTCCATCAAGTGTGGCGACTTCAGCAGATGGTTTCACGACAAATGGGTCGACGTGTCACGTAACCTTGCTCCTATGCTGAACGAAAAATGTTAGCAGTGGTTTTGCGACGTTTGCATGGAGGACTCTGTGGCGAGAGTACACCTCACCACTTTTGATTTACGCCCACCATCGATTTGTACATTGCCAACAACAATTCCGCCAATCACGAGCAAATCTGCAAATTGGGTAGGAATACTCAATAATGTCATTCTAGTGATTTTTTTCCCTTTGTTTTCTTCAATTTTAATTCTTTTAAGTCTTTTTTAATAAATTATAAATATTTCAATTCTTTTTCTATGAAGTGGTTGTATTTCTTCAGTTTGTTTTTCAACGGCTTTCTGGTTACGTTTATTTTTGGTGAAATATCAACAGGCCAGTGTCTCGATAAGTGAAATGAGGCCACCGACTGATTTTTCAGGCTGGTAGCTAACGGCGCTGAAACTTGGAGGTCGGGCTACTTTTTAAACTTGTTTTCGGGTGATTACAGGAGAACATACTGCTAGCGCCATTAGCCTGCACGCAATATGATAGACAGACGCTAAATCCACGCGCCTCAGTGCCCACGTGCAAATTCTTACCATCATCACCTAAAACATTTCATTAATTCTCATCTCTTGCTCTCTGATTTAATTCACAATCTTGTATTGATGTACGTCACGATGAGAATTAAATTTGGTTATTCTTCTAGAGCGATATACGCCATGTATTTGCTAGAAAAAAGAGTAGTGATGTTACGTTAATTTATTTTTAAAACTTTAGCGTTATCCAATACGTTAACGGAGATTCACTTTTTACGTTAGATTAACCGTCCGTTAACGTTGTTTTTTTAATTTTCATGTCATTTTTTGTGAACGTTGTTAACGTTTTACCTCATTTTCACCGTTATTTTATTAAAATACTAGCTATATAAAATTTTCGAATTCAACTCACATTCTTAGTTTTATTCCAGTTATCACTATCAGTTACGAAGCGAATAGTTTCTTCGCGAGTTAAAATTGATAATTAAGCATTGGATATTTCGTTGTTCAAATAATAAAGAAAAAATCTGAATAACAAGGGAGAAAAGAAGACTGGAAGATACCTTAAAAGATCTTTGTTTAAGAAAAACCCAAAAACCCTTGGCGGCCAATGTGGCTCCTGTTGTACGATTCGCACGATTCCTACCCAAATGCACGCCAAATTCTTCAAAAACGCTTGCTACGGAAGGAAGGCAGGGTAGACCCACACACACTCAAAGTTTCTCCAGCGTCGGTGTTTATCTTGAAATTCACCCGTTGAGATCGATACTTCATCACGACTCCGCCTGCTCCTTCTACGGTAAGGATCTGAGAAACGCCAAAAATCTTATTTGCGCTGACGAATCCTTGCCGCATCAAGGTTGAGTCACTTCCTTCGTCGATGAAGGCATTGGCCCATACCGTGTCTCCGTCAGCATTCAGGATCTTCAGCCGCATCATTCCCATGGCAACTCGTTGTGGGCTGGTATGTCCTATTCTTGCTGTTGCTGTCCTTGAGGACTCTGTCGGCACGCGATCGGCGACTCTCGCTGGATCATGGAGCAATTCGTGATGATGTAGATGACAACCGGCGACCTTGCATGGCTTCTTCTGATTGCAGAACCGGACGGAATGTTTGACGCCAAGACAGCCAAAACACAATCGATGTCTGGCGCAAAAGGCGATTCTATCACCTATGGCTAAAGATTTAAATTGAGAACAGTGATCCAATTTGTGAGCACCTTCGCATTTGAAACAGAATAACGGGAAGTGAACATTCTTCGAGGCAGAACTCGTGGAAGCCAGATGAGTGGAAGCCAGATGAGTACGAGCCTGTGGACGATTTCCATACTTGGGTGTAGGTACATGCAGCTGGTCAGCGGCGATACTGTATGCGTTCTGGTACGCGGCTGCTCTGCTGCAAAGCCAGGATCCGAAAACGTTCAAACTTCTTGTTTCAAATCCTCCTTGTCTTCCGTCGTTCCACGCAAGCCGGTCTTGAAGTTGTAGACGAAGGCTGATCTTCTCAATTAAATCCGCTGACGAGGATTCGCCAATCCGGCTGAGGTCAAATAGATGGGTTCTAATCTTCTCGGCGAAACGCTTGAAAGCGGCAGGATCATTCTTCAATTCCATTTTCTCAATAGCTTGTATATGTGTGGCTCTCATCACGTCTCGACGCCCACAGGACTGTTTCAATCGGACTAGTGCTTCAATATAGGCTGGTTCTCCTCCTCCTAAACCATGTACTAGGTTGGCACAGTCTCCTTTCAAGTGCCTCTTCAGGATTGCCAGCTTCTCCCCAGGGAATTTTCCTGTATCGTGGACGAGAGCTCGGAACTAGTCGATCCACTCAAACCAATCTAGTGACTTCCCGGTGTAAGCTTCGAGCTCTGTCTTCACTGATGAGCGCGAACTGGATCCTTGGACCGGTCTTAAAAGACCTGCTGCATAACTGTCGATCCAATCGTCGGGGGCCTCTGAGCTGGTTGGCATGTTGAGCTGTTGTTGACGTAATCTTAAATCGGTTACCAACGGATTCGGATTCGGCTGACGTTGGCTGACTGAACTCATCCTGTCTTCTTCTAAGTTCAATCTTTGGAGGGCAAGTTGGGCTTCTTCCTCTTCTTGTCGAGCTCTTTCCGCATTTCCTGCGGCTTCATCTGCTCTGGCCTGAGCTTCAGCAAGTGCAGCTTGTCTTCGACCAACCTCGGAAGCGGAGAGGTCCTCTTCTTCATCTTCTACTATCTGCTCCCCCACTACGGCAGCTTCATCTTTCCGACTGGCGTAATAGGCTTTGCTAGCTTCCGAGACTTGTCCAAATCTCTCTATGTATCCCAGATGAATGTTGTCTTGTCTCTCACATTCCTCTTCGGTTTCGAGGGCAGATAATTCTGATTGAAGAGTGGATGCTTGATTTACCAATATTTCGACGTGCTGTAGCAATGCAGTTAACCCGCCTCGCGGACCACCACTCGTTATGATGGCGGTGATTTTGTTAATTGCTGCCGTAATTTGTCGACGAAGCTTCGGTCTTTTGGCCACCAGACGTCGAAAGTCTTCAGCGGGTGTTTCGGGCTCTCCGTCTGACATGATGTTGTAGACCGTACTGGAATGGACCGAAGAGAGAGACGTGGAAAGGAGAAAGGCGGCGAATCTCGGAGATGAATGACTGATAAGAGGTTGAGGACCGACTGTATTCGGTTAGAATTGCAGGTGACCAGCCCCAGGTGTGCTGGTAGATAGGACGGTAAGGAGACCAACTCCAGATTTGTTGGTGGACCGAAAGATCAGAAAGTCCAGCTCCAAGTAGCTGGTGGATCAGTAAAGTAACGCTGGAAGCTCCGGTTCGAAGGACCAAAATGTTTCGACGCTATGCTTGTAAGGAGCCTCGTTACTTTACGTGGTATATTATGATGACAATTCTTACACGAAATGAGTATGAATTACAAAGGGGATTGACCAGTGGTATCTGCAGGATAATAAAGGTGTTAACAATAAAGCACGGAATGAAACTATAGGAATTAATACCTGAAATGGCACGAGTAGAATGCTGAGATGCCACCCAGACCATAAACCACAGATAAATGTGCAAAAGAGCAAGACCTTAAGAAAGGGGAAACATGAGCATAAAGTAAACTTGCAATAATCGAAGAATAGAATAATTACCAGATGAGTTGGGTAGCCAAAACACTCACTGGACAGATTATGCATAGACTGACAGACAGTCAAATCAATATAAAACTGAATAGGGAAATACAAACTAGTTAAGAAAGAGTTGCATACATGATTTCACATTATCGTACCTGATTGACAGAAGTTTAGAACACACACAGAGTAGAATTATGTTCCGAGATAACAAAATGAGAAGTGTCACTCGCGTGGTTTTAGACTTCCATTAAATAGCAGACAAGACAATGGAGAAAGAGTACGGGAAATATAATGAAGAGAATTTGACTTAAACCAAAACGTTGCCAAGTGGCAATAATCCAACTAAAAGTTTTCTCGCCGGAACAGCCGAATATATATAAATCTAATAGAAAGGTCAATTTATCTTAAAGATGATGTAATACCCGCAAATTGAAAAAAATCGCGCGTCTGTTGTTCTAATTTTTTTTTTTTTGTATTCAAGCTATATTATATTCCTGATCTTTTTCTCCCATGAATATATTACACAACAATAAATGGAATGTTGAAAAATATAAAATCGAAACTAAAAATTGAGTCTTTCTTGGGTCTTTTTGGCTTTCGGAATCACGTGCTTTTTCAGTCACGATTTTAAAGCGAATATTAAGCCAAGTGAACCTGCTCCGGTGGAGTGTAAGTGAGGGCAATTCCTCTTATTTACGTCCGTGAAAATTGACAGCAAAGCGCTGACACGTTGCAACACATTCGCCGATGTTTTACTGGACAAAGGATTCCTTTGTCTCCTTTTTCTTTTTCAAGCCAGGGAACGCATAGCCTACCATCACTCCGATGGTCTCCTGCAGCAGGATGTCAAAAATAGATCTGGAAATTTTCTTCTGTCTATTCATCTTTTACTTGCGTGTCAGTTTTGATAGATCATTGTTTGACTCAAACATCCGTTCGGCCAAAATCGGATATCGCGTTTTTGTTATCCGGGGTTGCCGAGGAATTGGTCAATAGTTCCGAGATATATATATGGATTCGGTGCAACCAACAATGGGCAATATGATTGCTTCTTCTACTTCAATTAGTTCATCACAAAAGAATTCATGGTCGCTCAGTTCACCGATGGATTCATCCACCTTTGTTTGAATGTGTGTGTTGATGGAAGAACTTCCCAAGGACTGTTCCACTAAATTGTGTCCCGTTGTTGGAGTATCTCCTTCCACATCCAATTCTTGGTTGATTCAGATTCCAAGATCTTGACCGCGGGATTCTGATTGAACGGATGTCGGCTAGTTGGCCTAATCGTCGTGAATGAGAGCTCGCGGCTGAGGTATGACAGGTCGGACAGCTTAAACGGCAGTTTGCGTTTGTGCCTGTTTCAGCATTGGCATCCAGCTGAGAAGTTAGGTTGGTGAATCGGGATACAACTACCGTAAGACAGATGGAAAGAATAAGGTATAAATTCTAAGACAGAAATGATGAAAAAAATGAGGAATGATCCACAGAAACAACACAAAAAAAGAAACTATATAAAAAAACTCTACCTTAGTCTGTCTTATCAGGGCACTTTCTTGGGCCTTCAATTTATCCTTGCTCAGGCTTCTCGGTTCAGTCTTTGAAACACTGATGGGCTTCCGCTAGAATTGACGCCGCCAAGGCTTGTATAGGCAACTCTCGACATCGCTGATGTCCAACGCTCCTTCTTAAAAACTAAAAACATGTTATTATCCAACGATTTTTTTTTATAAAGTTGTATCCACCATTTGAGACAGGTTGAGTTTTTTGCTATACCGGTGTATCTCTTTGTCAAGGAAACCCTTCCATAGATTTCAAGCTTGACATCCATTTTTGCAGGGCCATGTGGAATTCCTTCTGCCCCATTTGGAGAAATGCAGCACATTTTTTGTAAAATTGCTCGTCCTGTTTAAAAACATAACATAAGAAAGAAGATAAGAATTAATTTATATTATTCTGAGAAAATTTCTTAAATTTTGTCGAACAAGAGAAAGTTGTATTTGTTGATAAACAAAAAGACAGCTAGTTTTGACCCAGCCAACAAATAGCGCAGTGCAAGAACTTTGGGACAATAAATAAAAACTCCATTGTGAACACTCAAAACCATTTTATTCCATAATTGTTAAGTAAAAATATGCTAACCGTTATCATTTGACAGCAAAGCTTTAGACACCAAAAGTTTCACAACACTGCCATTATTCTTTCCTTCCCTTCTTCCCATGTAACTAGGTGGCAATACCAAACGTCAAAGGGCGAAGCAGTACCCTCCGTTTTTCTTCTCATTGGCTCTTGCCCGGGAGAAGGATAGGAAATCTGCAGCTTTCGCCTCTACACTCATAGACTATTCTAACAAGAGGACGGGACTCTTTGCATATCTCGTCGTGTTAAAGCTAGTCGGGTAGGGTGTTTTCATTTTAACAAAATATAAATAACTTCAATTTATACGCTTATTCCAACCATGTATACACATCTTAGTGAAATAAAATAATTAAAAAGATAATTTGATAATAATTTGAACATTATGGTTAAAAGGGGGAAACGCCGGTGCCATCTAGCAACCAAGCACCCTAAGTTCTTGCTAATATAAGCTACAAAAGTAAAAGAGAGTTAGACAGCTCTCAAACGGAATAGAGAAAAGAGAGTGCTTTTTCTTTTTCTGGGTATCCACGCTTGCAAACTTACAAGAGCTTAAAAAAGGTTTGGTTACCAGATGGCACCGGTGTATTCCCCTATTTCAAATTTGTAGTAAAACAAATTGAAATATCTCTGTAAAAATTAATTTTAGGTATAGGAATATGAGGTAATTTAAAAGTTATTTTTAAATTCTGATTCCAATTTTTCCGGAAAAAAATTTATTTGACTGACATAGGAAACGCCGAAAAGTCCCGTCCTTTAGTTAGAGTAGTCCATGCTACACTAACTAAGGGAGGGGGCGACGTTGCCAATTCACTGCATATTTTTTTGACTTACTGATGGAAAAATAATTTGTATTATTTCAAAGATGTAGAATATCAAATGCCTGAAAGTAAACATTTCATTTGTTAATTTGAAATCTGATGAATTTTACCGCATTAATTTTAAATAAATATAAATACATTTATTTTAAAAATAGAAAAACTTTAAACACCGACATTTTAGACCCTTTGTTGAATCGTCTGCCAACATAATTTCTTTTAGGGATTCTTTTTAGGGACAAATATGGCGAGGGGGGCCACTTTGGATTAAGCGGGGATTATTATTCAAACCAAGTAATAATAAATACTTAGTATTTAGTTTATACCGCTGAGATCAGCATGAAAAATTCTATGGAATAGAATAAATTTCTAAACTTTGAAAACAAAATTTTCAAATACTGGAAACAAAGAAAGATAGTGAACCAGACAGGAAGCGAGGAACCTCTTTTTTCAACTTCATGGTGAATTCAACGTAAACATTGAATTGGAGCAACGAACTACCATAACTGATGGACCATAGCTGATGTGTTTTTTTTTTATTGGTAACATAATGAACTTGTTGTGTCCTTTTCCTTAACTATAAACCTCTACAGAACTGACCACAGGGAGATTTAAATTGTACAGAAGTTTTCATCCACAGAAACTAAAAGAAGGTAACCAACTGTAAGTTTTACGATGAACTTCGTCCTGGTGAAATGAGAAGTCCTACATTAATTTCGTTTTCAATATTCTTCTGCGTCTTTTTCCTAATTTTGGATGGGTTAAAAACAGTTCAATTTTGAGAAAAACTAGATTATTAAAAAAAAAAGAAATTTCATTGGGTTTCTGCAGCAACAATAGAATTTAGAATAAAATTATGTCAAAGACAATTCAGAAAGGTGGTATAGTGGGCGATTTCTTTTTCGTCGCATTCGCCACCCTTTTCAACTTTCGGACAGGATCCTTTGGCATCATATTTGAAAAAAGTGGATGAAAAACTTTTTTATGCTTTCTTCGCAAAAGGATTGGAAGGGCACAAACATGACAGACTTGGCAAGGTTTGTCATTTTTAAACCACGTATGACCCTAGTGTACAACTTATCCCTGATTAACTGGGTTGAAATTGAAAAGTTTTCATCCCAAAGAGAGCAGTGGTCATTTTTTACAATTTGTTAAACGTGTAAACGTGGCGGAGTAAAATTTTAAGGGCAGCTGTGGCTCAAATGTAAAAATTTTTAGTGATGGGAATACCACATTGAGAAAAGTTGGGATCTGTTCTCGATGATTTGATAAGAATTAAAAGTGATGTTATACCTCCCACTTATAGCTACGAAATAGTTTAATTGTTTTATGTCCGCCTCTGATCCTAAACTGTGGCATTTCAATATTTCTTTTTTGATTCTGGTGCCAAGATAATGAGCGCAATGACTTTCTGTTGGTGATGGCGACGGCAAGATTTTACGGTGATGATTTATATTAATCTAGTAATTTTTGTGAATTTTGTCTGAGAAGATAATTTCTTAGTTTACATGTATTTTCATGGTACGGATCAGAGGTTTCTATGAAAGAGAGGACAAAACGTGTATTTAAAATACAGAACGAGGAATATATATGGATGCATCCATTAAAGTAAACGAGAGTTCAATAGAAGAGCTTGTGAAGTCGTGGGTGCTTATAGGTCCGTATAAATGTTCTTTGGAGTAATTATGGTTTTCATGGGACCATTTAGTAGAAAATCTGAAATAGTTTTACCTAATGCGTTTATTCGGTAGAAAGTCATCCAGAATCCCGGAGTGGCCATTACAATTCACCTCCTATGGTGACACTATTTGTTGATGCATGAATTCAGTAATGTTTCAATTTCTTCAAATGTTTATATATCTTTCCATTAGGGCAATAGGCAGAGATTATGTCCAAGGGATTTAGTTTAGTGTAAGAGTCAATTTTGTTGCTTCTATGTATTCTAGTATTGAGGAAGTGAGAATAAATTATTTTCAATGTGACTTCTTCACTAGAAAAGTCACACCTGCCCCATATCTTGCTAGAGAAGAGCCATATTTTCAATAAAAACTTATGCATGTTGAAAACCTGACTGTGTATTCACTGTTTGTGAATAATGTTAGTGAGGTAAATTATGTAATCAAAACAAGGTTTGGGAAACATAATCGTGGAAAGACAAATATTTCCAAGCCAAAACAATTTTCAAAGCTCAAATTACAAGAATCCTTTGAACGAAGTCTGGACGCCGGACACCATCTACTTCCTTTGTATCCGAGTCAAGTACATCTCAAACTGACAAGGACGACGTAAAGGATTTGAAGGCTCGTATTCAAGCCACGAAGAGAACAAAGAGGGATTCCAATCACCAAAACTAAGCTCGCTGTAGACTAAGTACAGTTCACTATAAAACTATTTTTTGTTTTAGGGAGCATTTCCTTTTTCCAAGAGTGTCCTAAATGACGTTAAGACGGCTTTTCTGAAAAAATAAACGAAACAGAAAGGAGCATTGTACTAATGTTGTAAAATGCATACGGATTCATACGCCCCTTTCTGGATTTGCATTTTAAAACGCAAACTAAAGCAAGGATTGGTAGTGATCTGAAGATCGCAATAGATCCAAATGAGCTGGATCAAATTTTCCGTAAGTTTTTTGTTTTTGTAATTTATGTTAAGGGTTTTTGTAATGTCAACGTATTATCTTTTATGTGCTATGCGGAAGATTTAAAAAATTAAAGGGCAAGGGAAACTCACGCCAGATTTGTAAGAGAAAATAACGACAATGATGAACATTTCACCATAATATGCGATTAAATATGACTGTTTCCTCTATATCAACTAAGAGAAAAACTGAGAAAGCAGTTCCAGAAAGGTCCTTTACGACTAGATAAATGGCTTTCTCAGGTAAACAAGAATATGTCATCCAATCTTTCTTCTGGTTCCCATTTGCAAATACTAGTAAAGAGCATGACAAGGGTTACCGAATTGAAATTAAATAAGCTTACCTTTTCATGTTGTTTATCTGAAGGAATTGGTTTTTTGACTGCCGTGGATACCCCTTCGTATGGGAAACCAAACCATGATAACTAAATGACACCTGTTGCACTACATTTTTCCATTACCTAGATTTTGAACTATTAATACGTTCCTTTATTGCATATTATCAAATGTGTTATTACTATGAAAGATCATTTTGAATTTTTCGTGTTTCACAATAAAGACGTCTTCGATTCTCTTTGGCATGAGAAGTTTCACACTTTAAAGATTGATTTCCAATTTAATCCCTACTTCATCACCATTAAACAAACGAGAAAGAGATTTCCGGTCACTTTTCGTTTTACAAATGTATGGTAAACCTATTTCTTATAGCTTCCTCCGTCACCTTTAAAAAACAGTTGTCGTAAACAAATATAACTGAAACAAAATCTTCAGTAGTTATCACCATGATCACCCCAGCTTGTTCCTCCATCATAGACAGCTTATCTTGACGCGCTTAAATTTATCTGCGCACCCAATTGAAAACCAGTTATTCTTGAAGGAGGTCTTTTAATTAATTTTGTAATGAATATCCTGTACACAGTTCAGAAGTACTTTTCTCGTACATTATTGGAAGAAGTGGCTTCTCCATCCGACGACAGAATGACACTATCCTTCTGTCTTCAGTTTTTTGGAAATTCTCGCGGAGTATACAATTGAGGAAGTATTACTGTTGTCATGTCAAATATTGTTTTGATTTTTACTTCAAAAACCACTTCATATAATGGTACAAAAAAATTACATGGTCACACTCAATTATTATCATAAATAGAGAGAACATCCGGTTCGACACGGGCATTTGTTAATGTACTTGGCAATAGGATGAGTTGATATAAGGATTAGTTTTTGTCAATTTAATATCCAGTTTCATTATCATAACACAGAAAACTTCTGTTTTTTATCAACTTTTAATAAAGTTGGTGCATTTTAATGTAACCAGGAACACATTAAACAACTTTACTTCTTACCAACTTCCTTTACCATTTACAAGTAGGAGAGAGTGGTTCGGATGGGCGTACATTTTTTATTTTTTCTCTCATTTCTTTGCAGAAAGATCTGTTGAGTCGCTACTAGTTTTTAAAAAAGCAAACAATCTGCTATCTAGAGTAATTTTAATTATATTTTATGTGGCTTAATATTAGTGCTGCATTACATTTAAAAAAAACGGAAATCGAAAAAAATCAATATTACCCTATATTGGGGAATTTGCCGTTCTTTCGGGACACAAGGTTCCATGTATTGTGTTCCTTATTATGTGTCCAGTTTTGGCACTTTATACATTTTATCCATTTTTCACCGGGAAGACTTGCCAACCAAGTTTCTTGACATACAATGCACAAAGCATTATCATCATTTTTTGGGGGGGGGAGGGGATATGGCAGTTAATTTCTCGATTTTTTCTTCTCTTGGTCCAGCCGTCTTCTCATCTCCAGCAATCCTTCTCCTCTAAGCTGAATTTTTCCTGGCAAGAACTGCCAATAATAGTTAATCTTCTAGACGTTTCTTGGTTGGTGTGTCTTTAAAGATAGCTGTATGACTTTTACGTCCTGGTCTGGTGGTCACCCTTGGTGCAGCATTAAGAAATGGCCGAAGGTTTCCCAAGTCGAAAATGTATTTAAAAATACTAATGAACTAAAAAGTCATGACAAGACATAACAAATATGTCCCACCTGCCTTTCTTCAACAACGATCAACGATATCGATGGTCTTGTAGGGAAAGCATTTCCTTTGGCAACAACTGATAATAACATAATGTCTGGATTCAGGTCAAGTAAACGGTGTCGACGACTCGACGATCGAATAATCGATGCAGTCACGATCTCAGTCACTGAACTAGTTAACAATGTCGACGAACGACCATCCGATCTAGCCATATTCCCTGTCTCAAGTTCAAGTTGAAGAGGAAGAATCTTCCAGTCCAGATGTCTGCGAAATACCCTTTGCTAATTTAAACCAAACTGAAGAGTCTGAAACTGATTCTGCCATAACCAGGATTATCATTGGTTTGCCAGGGTTGTCTCGCATCCAAGAAGTTGCAAAATTGTTGAAGAATTCCATCATTTGGCTGAAGACACTTCTGTCCAGAAGTTAATGTCTGTTGGAACAATGACTTGGGAAGAAGACGGCCATTATGATTTCATTGTTCTTTTCAAGATTCAAGGCTTCTATCGATAAATGGGAGCTTTAGTTATCCAATAGAGGACAACTTTGTTGTTCATAGATGGCCAAACGTGTTCAATAAAGTGTTCGATAAAATGAACAAAACCAATGTTTGTCATCCAGCCAGAATTGCTTGTGGATTCTGCTGTGTCCAGTGGAGCTCCATTCAGAAAATAATTCTTGAAGCAAACTCTGTAAATAAAATACATCACTAAATCAAATTAATAAATTATTATAAATAACTAAATTTTAACTGGGAAAGATGGAGTATGGTGGGATTGCTCTTCACCTTGCAATAATTGCAACACAAACTGTGGCCAGAGTTCCGCGCTCAACGAAACAAATTTAACCTACTTTTTTAAATGAATGAACAGTTGTAAAACCTGTATTGTGAGCGTCGAAAAAGTTTGTTGTGGAAATACCACTCTTTTTAAACAAGAAAAAAATTCTTCGACGTTGTGGCCGATGAAATTAGTTGCGTTGGGTTTAGTTTTTGTTGAACCACGAAATCATATGCCAGCATTCTTGCATCCTTTGTAGTTAGGCCATAGTATATGTACTGATTTCTGAAAATACTTCACGAGTAAATCATCTTGTGCATGAGAAAGAAGATCTAGAAAGAGTAGGCATACATAAACAAATTTGTGTTGCAAATATAATTAAAAAAGAATAAATACCCTCTACTTTTGTTGATATCCACCTTAAAAAACTTTCAGATCTGAGCTGAGTGACATCTTCGATTTGATTTGATTTTGGTGGGCCTTCCTAACATACTAACATAAATACATGAAAGAGAGGGGCCTCTCGCAGAACTGTTAATTTGTTTGGATTTTAGGATTCATCAGGCTGAGAAAAGGACGGAAACAACACCAATTATTCAAGCCATCGAAATCCCGGTGTTCGTCTTTAAGTCAACTTCATGGCGACATTGTTGCCTCTAGAAATCTAGAAAAAAACAGGTGGGACCAATCTTGTTGCAAACAACATCATTCATATTGAAGAGTTTATCGACGTGCCGTTATTGGAATGGAAGGAAAAACCTCTAAAGTGGTGGCGCAATCACAACCGTGATGGGTCGTTGGTTTGTTGTGGGACGTAGTCAGAAAATATTTTTGTATTCCTTCCACCAGTGTGCTGTCTGAGCAAATATTTTCATGAGCAGAAAACCTGCTGTGTGAGAAGCACACACATGGGATACATAGAGTGTCTTCTCTTCACGCTTGCGTTAAATTGACATGCCGACAAAGTGATTGGCATCTGAAGGTCGCATCTCAAAATTCTCCTTCGGGTTAATGATTATTTCGAAGGTGGAGTTATTGTTGCTGCCTCAAATAAGTCTTTCATCCACCCAGATGATTACTATAGTAAATTCAGTTTGTATTACTTTGGCTGCCATAAGCTCCAGGCCTAGATGAATGGTTGTGACTTTAACCATAACATATCCAACTGAGCACCCTTCATAGTTCCTGCTTTACTGTGAGACCCCTTTTTAATTACGCTGGCGTGCGTTACGACGTACTCGCCATAGAGTTCCATTCTTCTTGTAAATGCTGCTAGATGACTATGAGCAGCATCACTTATTCCCTTCGTTTGTTTCCCTCCCACACAACACATCTGGCTCTCTAGGACCACCTTATATCCTCTAAATTTTCTCCCCAGTCTTCCCTAAATAGTTCATAGATTTCTCTTAAAACCATCACAGATTCATTAATCGGGTTAAGCTTAAATTTGGGCTGCACCACTGCAGCAAAATGCAGTTTGCCATTCTTGAAGCAATCTGAAACCCGAACGGTTAAAGCGGAGATAATTTGTGAAATGAATGCTTTGTAATCGACCAGTCTTTCCTCTGAAGAGATTTCATCTTATTCGTTTAATACTTAGAGTGGATAGTAAATATTCAATTGTGACTTTCTTATCCACCTGTAATGCTTGTTATCCACCTGTAAAATTTATAAGACCTCGATCAGTGGTCGCATATTCCTTACCTATTCTTGAATGTAGTCTTCTTCTGATGGGTTAAAATACGGGATATTGAAATGGGAAATAAATCTTTGAAAATTACTTTTCCTGCTATAGTCCACTCGACCCACGCGTACCCTGGTGTTTTTTTGAACGCGCTGCTCTTTTATTCTTCATTTGTCACGAAACTGTCTTCCATAGTCTACTGTAAATCGCCTTTGCCTCTGTGTTTTTTTATGGACACCGAATAGTGCATTTGTAAATTGGTGATTGTTAACTTCAAGACTATTTTTTTAATTATTATTTATAATGAGAAGCTTCTTTAACCCAGCTTTACGATGACGATTTTTTTCTTTTTTGGTGATTGTACAGTTAACGTTTGCATGCATTGAAGAAATAATAATCTGCCAAAACTCCAAGTCAACCATTCAAGCTACCATAATCCATTGGTAGGAAGCCATTCCTTAAATAACTGAAAATATTCAATTGACTTATGATACGCAGAGTGCAACATCAATATTCACTGTATACCAAGTCACTGTGGTCTCCTGTGGAATTAGGTTGCTGATACCCACTTAATGCTGCACCCCCAAGAAATAATCACTGTTCTAAAACACAATTCACAAAACTAATTGCTAAAATCATGTAAATCATCATCCCCAAATCTTGTTGTAACCAACAAAACATCATTTGGCCCATTAACTTTGCACTAAAACCCAAAAAGAAGTATTTAAACGGCACTTTTAGGCTCAGAAGCGGATACAATAAATTAAACTATTTCGTAGCTAAATGGGAAGTCTGCCTGACTGTCCCACGGTTTCCCCGAAGTTGAAAATGTCGAAAACACCATTCTTAATGTCATCACTTTATCGAGACACGATCCCAGTTTTCCTCAATGCAATGTTCCCATAAAAAAATTCAACGTATGAGCCTCAGCTGCCCTCTAAATTTTTCTCCACCACTTTTACACGTTAACCAAATTGTATAAAAAAATACCACTACTCTTGTCGGGATGAAATCTTTTCAATTTCAACCAAGTTTGAAATCTTAAAGAGATAAATTGCAAACGAGGGTCTTCAGTTGTCTAAGAATTATAAACCCCACTTTCAGTCATGGGCGTGTCCTACCAATCATTTTACTGACAAAGGAGAATTTTTGATCTTCTTTTGTAGAAAAAATGTATCCAAATGAGATGCCATTTGAGGTTTATCGTACTGTATAACAGTGATAATGATTATGTTGAAAAGCTAAAGAGGTAGTGAATGCGACTACAAAGAAACCGCACATTTTCCCACTTTCTAGATTGCCATCGACATTATTTCATTCTAAAAATCCCATTTCAACCAATGAAATTTCTTTGTGGGTTTTTCTTTTTCATAATGTAGTTCTTCTCAAAATTGAACTTCGTTCAGACCACACCAATTTAGTAAATTGACGCCGAAAAATATTGAAAACCAAGGGCGAGGTTCGACGTTCTCAACTCATCAGGATGTAGTTCATCGTAGTTGGTGACTGTCGTTTCGTTTTTGACGAAATCTCCCGTACAATTTCAATGTCTCTGTTGGATGCATGGCTAAATGGATGTAATGGTTGACACTACAAGTTCATTGTTTCGCCATACAAAGAAACACATCAGATATGGCCCATCAGTTATGGTTTTTCGTTGCCCAAATTCAATACTTACGCTGAATTCACCATAAAGTTGAAGAAAAAGCGTATTACTACCTTCTGATCGTCCTTTTTTTTCTTTTGTGTTTCCTATTTGATGATCTGTCGCCTCTTTCCGTAGGAGTCTCCACGATTGCTTTTATGCGTGTCCTTTCGCTACTCCCATGAAATGCATCAGATTTCAATTAAATAGATGTCATATTTACTTTAAGTCATTTGATATATTACAACGTTAAATCAAAACAAATTAATATTTAAATCAGCTACTCCGTTTAACCAATATAAGGTGAAAAAGACATGCTGTGAATTGGCAATATCGCCACTCCTCTCTCTGTGCGTGAAGAGGTCAGTTGGGCTCGACTCGTTGGCCTAGTAATATACGGCATATATCGCTCTACAAGCAAAATCTAACTTCGTTTTAATCGTGACATACACACATACCTCGATTTTAAATTAAATCAGAGAGCCAGAGACGACAGTTAATCAGATGATAAAAAAGGAATGCAAATAAATAAAAAAAATTATTATAACTTGACTGGGACTTGCAATTTCATAGGTGTTATACTTTCAAGTATGAGAGTCAAGAGAGGGTTTCCCTCCTCGTCATCCGTGATTGGACCGAATAAGTTTTTGGGAGCAATCACTTGTTCCGTAGCCAGAGTTACGGAAAAGCTTCGCAATCGCGACTAATTGGAACATTGCTTTGGGCCATTGTCTGGCGGAAACTACCACCTGTTTTTTTCTCCTTGGAGCGACGAGCTCTTTGCACTCTTGGCGGATAGACTTGCACTGTTTTAGGTGCTCGTTGAGGGAGCCGGTTTGCTGGTGTTGGGATCAGCCTCGGTTGTGGACCGCGGTGCCTTGCCTAATTAAAAGGAGTTTTAACTTGTTTTACATGGCTTCCTCAATTGGGTTTTACCTTTTTTTCAACTTCTTCGTTGGGCTAAGCGGTGTCGGAAACCGGGGCATTACTGGGCATAGCGTTTATTTGTCAAGTGAGGTCCCTGGTTTTCTGGCACAAGTCCTTTCCGCCAGAGTGCTTGGATGTATTATTATTGAAATTCAATTCTGGCGGTTCAACAACAACATCATCACTGACCTCAACAACAGCAAGAACGTCATCATCAACAACAACATCGTAATCTTCAAGTTATCTAACGCGAATTTAGATCTTTATACAAGAATGCTGGATCTCACGATGAATAGAACATTTTTCCGTGAAGGGTGATATGAGGGGCCTGATTCCTAGGAATACCCTGATTCTGTCTGCATGGTATGATTGACATTTATTTCTTTATTTCTAAGTAAGCAAAAATAATACCAGTGCAAGGCCCATCCATTATGCACAACCGCATTCTTGAATCATGTATTCAAAACCAGCGCTGTAACTGGGATAAAAAAACTTAGCCGGATTTTAGTACACATCTGGTCTTCTAATTGACGACCCTCAGCACCAGCTTGTGAATGTATTCTTCCTTTTTTTTCTTGGGTTTATTATTCTTGTTATGTGTGTTAAATTAAGGCAAATGTTATCTTACCTGTCCTCATCCAATCACGTTCCGAGCCTTTGTGATAACTTCGACAGTGATTCCCATTTCAGACAAAGCTCTATTAGATTTAAAGAAAATAACATGCTCACAATAACACACTTCAAATTGCTGTGATCATTAGGGGTGTTCAGGGACACGTGTCTTGGCGCGTGTTGTGGCAAGCGTTTATTCAAAGTCGAGCAGACTTCTGACGAGCGTCTGACTCTATCAGATTCCCCTGTAGAAACTCATTCCTCGGTAGTCTTTGACGCCGTAGTTGGTGCTAAAGACGATGCCTATCACGTTTATGGACTCTACCTTGCTGATTGGGGGTGTTGGGGCGATGGGGGACGGCTCTCGTTCACGATAAATTTCGGCAGCTGTGACCATCAAAGAATCTTGACGCATATTCCATTCAGGTTCATCAGTGGGCGTGGATTTTCTTTCAAAAGGAGTAAAATTCCTGATATTGATATTGTGACAATGTCACTTTGACAGGCGTGTATTTGGTAAGCACTACAACTAAACACGTCTAGAAGCAGAAAGAGAGAGAGAAAGAGAGAGAGAAGGCACACTTTACCCGACTTTTTAAGGGAAAGCGACCAACTACCGAAACCCACAAGGAACACTGCTACAGTTACATGGTTCCCTGACGGAATGGCCATACACATGTCTGTTTAGGCCTAACACGTCTGATACCTTTCTAGCTGGGAAGGAAACCCAATGAGGGGTGTACGAGGAACCGGCCGTGAGCCCTAGTTCCTCGTGCACTAGTTACAAGTGAAACCCAATGAGGAGTGTCATGTACGAAGAACCGGCCGTAAGCCCTAGTTTCTCGTGACAATATATTTCATTCCGTCGATTGAAATAACCGTCTTCGAAATAAGTTTTTGATTAGGATGAATTCAAATTTTAAAATTAATTTATATTTCTTACTCTGTGTGTTGGGGAGACGAGAGAGTTTAGTGAAACGTCCTTGACTTTTCACTTGGCGAACGCGTGGTGAATAAGTGCTACCACGCTCTCTGTGTAACGTTTTTTTTCTTCCAGAAAGCAGCTGAGTCATATTTTTACATTTCAGAAACTTAAATATAAATGAAAATTATTTATAAATGTAGCTATGTAAGGATGTCATGGACAGGAGCAGCAGCAATCGCAATATTGGCATCTGCGGAAGACGAGAGAGATTTATTTGATGTGAGAATTGTAGTGCTGCTGTGCCTGGTTCTCTGCACAGGAGTAACAATGGGTTCCATTTGTACCGGCAGAACGGCGATGGCTTCAGCATCTCGAGAAGCCAACTGGGTTTGAGCTTCATCAAAAGCCGTTTTCCAATTTTTATTGAACTGATCGGTGATCCCTATTATAATGGAACTTTTTTGGACCCATTTTTGAGATCGTAGATAAGAAATTGGAACACGACAATGGCTGAAGAATTGAACCGATTATCCGAGTTCTACTGTCAATAAACTGTAACTGAAACTAAAACTAAATAACTTTCGTGCAACCAAATATCATACTGGGTTGAGTCACTAATTGTTCTGAATAAGGTTCCCGCGATGAATTAGTTCACTTAGTCTTTCGCCTTAACGAAGACTTTTTCAATATAGTAGTTTGAAATATGAAATCGGGGCTAGATGCTAGGAGGGCTCTTTTCTTTACAGATAAGTCATTTGCACCTGTTTTTTTATTCCCATGTCGGAACTTCTTGCTATTTCAAAATTAATTGAACGGATTTAGAATTCATATTATTATACTTATCAGATTTTTTTTCATTTCTTTTACATTAAACTATTTCATGGAGTAGTTCAGTAACTACCCTTGATTTTTAATATTACCATGTGATGTATTAGCCATTAGGTAAAACAAGTTTCAATAAGTTCTTCTTCTTCTTTACAAATTAAAATTGATTCAAAATTTGTACTTTCCTCTTGGAAGGAAGAACTGTTACATTTTGAACTAAATCAAAAAGAAATGGAATTTTGAAAAGAATTCTATGTTAAGAAATAATTAGTTGTGAACGATTTATATGTTTTACTTAGTTTACCTCTAACTTTGATAGAATTTATCATTTTTGTTCTGTGAATATTTAAGTTTTGGGCTACTGGCGCGCCATACGATATGCCCGTGCGAAAGAACAAAACAGCAAATCGAGAAGAAAAGAGAAGTAAGGAAAACTTTGGCTTTAATCTGCGACTATTTTTTTCTAATATTCTAATATCGGTGCCAAGAAAGGGTTGGAAACATTTCAACTCTCTCAATTTCAACTCTCTACTGTTTCCTCATTACCGGTTGTTGGTTACTTCCTGTGACGAAACATCGTTTATTCTCTACTGTAAAATGGACAAAGTAATCGACGTGCTCGTAGGAGGCAACACAAAACAAATTAGAGAAGAGGTTGTGAGACCAAGTTGTGAACAAAAAATTTGTATTAAATTCCGGTGTAAAAATATGCGACTTTAACACTTAAAATTCTACATAATGTGTGTTTACCTGTTTTGAGTAGAGTTTCTAACATCGCGTGTTCAACTTTCGCGTGAACTTCAGTCACTAACATAAGTCCCTTACAAAGCATGAATGAAAACTTCATGCCAAACACAGTCCGAAATGGATTCACACGAGTAGATAATTTTAATTGGAATTTGCACTGTATCTTTTTACTGTAAACATCTGCTGTGCCTCTCGCTTCTCGTCTATGTCCTTCTTTACGTCTTCTTCTTTGATTGCGTCTACGGTTCTCATGACGTTGCTAAGCGTAGTGTTATCTGGATCGTTTCAACAATCCACAACAGTCAAGTACAAAGCACCAAGTCTAGACAGACACCAAAATATCCTACTTCTCGGCAGCCATCGGCATTTCTAAGTAGCCCCGCAATTTTGTATGTGAAATCCATTGATCGGGATAACTTGATGAGCTTTCGAACGTGTTTCACCGGACAACAAAACAAGATTGTAAACCTTTTTCTAAAGTTTCAAAGATGCTGTAAACTGACCATTGGGAAATTGGAGATGATATTGATCATTCAAGGGGCAATCAAAAACTGCTTATTCGTGGCATTTCCAATACGCAGAGTTGTCATTCTGTTTTCCAATTTCCTTTTTCAGGAAAAAAACTTTTTCACGCAACGCTTTCACAAACCAAAACCAACGAGAGAAAGTTAAAAGATAAGTTTTCTTGTTTATTAAAGGTTCACTGGTGCAAGTGTAGATTTCCATAATTTTAACATTCCACTCTGACAATGACGATTCTTATAGAAGGCGTTGGGACGTTGTTGCACGTGGGTAGTAAAAAAAAACTGGAAAATCCACAAGGCATCGTGCCATATGGCTTTGCATTGGGAGGAGTAGAAAGAGGAAAAGAAAAATTTCTGCATCCAGAAACTGCTATATAACTCTCGTTATGTATATAAGCATGTAATGTGTATAATGTAAAAACCATACAACGAAACCCATCGCATGTATGATTAATTAACTTATGTCTTGTGACTTGTTGATTATCATTTTTGCAAAAACCTTTTCAAGGACCACCCACCAAAAATGGCGTGGGGTCCGTTTTACAGTGGGGGGAGCTAATCTCAACTTTGAAGTGAGATTGCGGGGGAAAATAATTTTTTAAAAAATTAAAAAAAATACCATGAAAATCAGCGGGAAAACTGATTCTAATGATATTTTTTTTCAAAGGAATCCCTTATTCATGCAAGGACCCTAATTACGCTTACGCCAAGTAATTTTTGCTTATTGACGCGCTAATAAAAAAATACATTAGCGTGGTTATCCCGTTTATCCGTTGCTGGCGCTGGCGTCTATGAGAGAGTGAGAAACGCCACTCTATACACTCGATGGGGCCGCTTAATTCTCCCTCCGCTAGATGTCAGCATAGCTTGACAAAATAGCGCCGGAAAATAGCGCCGGAAAATAGCTAGGTGCCGGGTTGAGGTTGAGGTGCTGGGTTGAGGTGCTACATATGGCACTAAAAACTTGCCATAGATTAGCGAATGCACTCGCTTATCCAAAACATCTTTAATAGCCTAGACTAGCTAATAAAAAAAATCTATTAACGGATGTCGACTAGCTAACTTAGCTAATAAACCATACCCTCAAATGCGGGAGGCGGGGAGGCCCGTCAAAAAAGACCACGTCTTCATTTCAAAGATAAAATGAGGACCAGTTGGAACGGTGAGTCCTCTTCTTTTTTTTGGCTTTCGCCTCCGATGATGCCCATTGACAGTTATTTGCATTTTTATTTATAGTCGAAAAGCAGCTCCGAAATATTGGCTCTTTCCCTTTTACTAGCACATGCATTCAAAATTCAAAAAACTAAAAATAAAGATGGCTTTCCAATATAGGGAGACCGGGGTTAGTTGGCTCACTTTTTACACACCCGGTCCTGCACCACATAATTTTTACCAGAATTGTGAAATTTTTAAAAATAATGAAAGCTTATTATCTTAGCTAAAATGTTGCGCAAAAATATAAACGATAAAATTACTCATAAACAGTGAAATTGAGTGATTTATCACTTCACTTTTAGGGACAATCGCCACCGCTACAAGGGAAAAGTTGGCCGTCAAGAGAAAAGTAGAAGCTGACAAAAATAATGGGCCAGCTTACCCCAGCTAGCAGACAATGTTAAGTAAATGGGACAACTTACCCCAAAAATAAATGGCCAAACTACCACAAGAGTAATTTTTATCGAATTATTGAAATATAATGAAATGAAAACTAATTACCAGACATGCAAATACACGGAACTATAGCTTAAGGCATAATCTTTCTTAGAAAACATAATAGCATGAATATCTTCTTCATATTCTGTTAAACAGAGAAATAATTTGCAAAAAAAAGTTACTCGGGAGTAATGAATTATGTTTTTGCCTATTACAACTTTTAGAATGATGTGCAGACGGATAAAATTTTGATCGATGCATTCTACGAATAGAAGTGCACACTTTGGCTATTTTGAAAAACGTATAATTTCATATGGCTCGAAATAATAGCCAAACGAGCGTCTTACCCCGTATACCAAATGACCCCAGTCTCCCCGCGTTGAAATGGGGGAACCAAGTGCCGGACGCGGGAGCTGCTTTCAATTTGCGAGCGGCCAAACAGGACATGAGTCTTGGAGCTTCCAACTTTCGATTATATAATATCCTGTGGCAACTCTGTGTCCTATATTACACAAAGGCAGCGGCAAGAGAATAAAGGAATCTATAAAGCGATCTAGCCAATTCTGTTGGCCCTAGTTCTTATAATATCAAAGGTTGTGTGCCGTAAGATATACAGAGAGGCGATGTCTTTGAATCAATTAGCGACTGCCGACTGGAATATTATTAATGTTTAAGTTCTGTTCCATCCGCGATTTCCACAGCAGGTCGAAATCAATCTAAAAGAACAAAGTGCCGTCTCCATTGAATATTTGAAACGGTGCGGAAGGTGCATTAGATTATCCGCATCACGCTAAATACATAATCGAGGCGTTACGTAAAACGTGATGTTCCCTCCCTCCTTTCTTGAAGGACCATAGTGTTGGCTGTCGCGCGTATAAACCATGCACAGTACCAACACTTATCACTGTGTGCAGCGCATGTAATATTATAGAGAAAACGCGCCAGCCTGGGACGAAGATACAGCCTGGGTGGTATAACAACACTGTTTGACGTTTTATTCAGCACCGAAGTAAAAGAAGAAGAAAAATAATCACAAGTAATGAGAAGTTGCTATGTAATAACTCTCGTCGTCTACATTTGGACAAAGTTTCAAATTTTTCCAATGAAACTCTGATTTTTCTCGATTTTTTAAAATAGAAAAATAGAGGGAAGAGAATAGGGGAGAAGAAAGGGGCCCGGCGGTTTTCCCTCTTCTATTCTTCCCCCGGGCTAGGATTTCGTCCCTGCGCCACCAAAATAAATCGGAATTGTTTTTTAAAAAATCGGGAAAAATCAGAGTTTCATTAGAAAAATTTGAAACTTTGTCCAAATGTAGACGACTATGTCGTCTACCGTTGGTAAAAGTTTCAAGTAAAAATTTATTAATTTCAATTTTTTATGATTTTTTAACTAGCATACACTTTAGCTTGGAAACATATGGCGAGCGCGCCGATGTTTCCAAACTTTATGTCTAGCACTTTAGGGATAAAGTTCAATTTACTAAAATCTGAAAAAAATCATGATGAAAGAAAATTCTTTCCTCACCAAGAAGATTTTTTTAAATTTGCTTTGCGATAACTCAAACGTGAGTTATCGCGAAAAAAGGGAGACACATTGGCCCGTAAGCCGCCGTGTTAGAAGCGCGGAAACACTCGCCGTGTTTCCAAACTTTGTGGGGGTACTGTATATAATATATTACGTATCCACGGATATAGCTCCTCTGATTTGATCTATTACACCCCGAAGAGCCATCTCATGAAAATCATGGAAAATCAATTTTATAGCCCACGCACAAATAAAATTCCGTGACGGGCTACCGATGTGGTAGCCTTCAAGTCAACTCTCTTTATTTTTCTTTGATACCTATAATAATGTGCCATCATGTTTGTTTGCCCAGATTCAGGTTTCGGTTTTTTGCCCAGTTTTTTTTTATGGGGGAATTGGAGACTGCGTTATTTTGACAAGATTAAAAGCGTTAATTTGTTTCAAAATTCGCGCAACCTAAACGGATACATCTCCTACATCTAGCGGTAAAGAATTAAACTCCACCGCAGGTTTTATTATAGCCGTTCTAATGTCGCAATAGTTTTTCCGTTCTAGTTTCGTTTCTAAAATATGGACGTTCTAGTGTCGGGTGGGCGTTCTAGTGACGACGACAGTGATAGTGCCACGACAGATGTCGTGGCAATAGACAGTTTCGACCGTATTGCCACGACATCATGTCGTGGCAATAGATTTAACCATCCCAGTCTTAGAAAAGGTTAAAGCCATCTCTGCTTGTCTCTGTGAACTAACTGAAGTTTGCCTTATGATCGCTAGGTGGTAGTTTGCAAAAACAAAGCTTCGACTAGTCGACTCGAATCTAGCTTTGAAGTTTTTTTGTTGATTGACTAAACTAAAAACGCAGTTAAAGCCTGTAGAAAGATGGTGTGCGATAAATGTGAGAAAAAACTGGGTAAAGTTATAACTCCAGACCCATGGAAATCAGGAGCTCGAAATACCACAGAAGGTGGTGGTCGCAAGCTCAATGAAAACAAAGCTCTTACTTCTACAAAAAATCGTTTCAACCCATATACACCGAAATTTGAAGGCTGCAGAATATGTAAACAGAAAGTTCATCAAAATGGATCGTATTATTGTAAGTACCTAAGAATTTATAAGAAAAGAAGCTGAATTGAGTCTAACAAAATTACTGTAATTTGGAATTTACAGGTCAACCTTGTGCTTATAAAAAAGGAATCTGTTCGATGTGTGGAAAGAAAATTATTGACACAAAAAGCTACAAACAATCTTCCACTTGATAATCTGTTGTGTTATGTTGTGTTACAATCTTGTCTATGTCTCCTAATCTTTAAGTGAATGTGACATTGAATGGAATATATGAAATTAAGATGCTTGAAACTCTTTTCGTACTCTAGTGCTTTACTCATGTGAAGTTTGAGACCTTACAATCACTGTAATTATCTTGAGTGGTACTATATTAATTTTTGGTATTAAAATTTGTAAATTTTTCATACCTCAAGTATATGCAGAATATTACCAGTAAATTTTCTTTGTAAATTATCTTATGGCATGGCTAATGGATGGATATGTAAATTATACTCTGAACTCCATCCCTTATTTTGTCAGAGGTAATGCTTAAAAGGTTAAGGACCAAAGGTTAATCTCCTTTGAACAATTAAACTTAGACTGAGAATTGTTTTTTTTTATGAGCTCAATAATCAATAAACACAGCGAATGATGTCGTTCTATGCAATTTAGCATTAGAATTAAACATGCTGTTTACATATATATACTAATTCCAGAAAATTTGCAGTACTTTTTACTTGTTGGCTAAGTCCATGCTAAGCAATAACAAACAAAAAATATTACTTGTAAGGCGTTATACGATATATTTCGAGAGAAGTAGCTGCTGCATAATTATGATTTTTTATCTTTTAAATTATATTTCATTCGGTATAATTATTCGTTCCAAGGCTAGCTTTGTTATGTTTCCTTGAAATTCAGTCTCAAAGCAAGACGCTGGTCACTTCTCTGGTGAAAAAAAATCGAAGCTGTTTGTATGGAGGTAGGCTATAATTAGATACTGCTTAAAACATATATTTTGAACATTTGAAAAGAACGCAATAATACCTCTTGTTGAATTCGTTAAAAACTTAAAATGATCCCATAGAATCGAACATACAAATGGAATTAAAGTATTGGCAGTTCCAAGATTACCAAGATCCTTCCGGCACGGAAGTAAAATCGGGACAGTTAGTCACCATCAACATACGTTTCACTTATTTACCAGGAAAATTAAAGTTACTTGGTAGATTAAGAATGGTAGGTGAGCATCCATTGCATTACCATATTTTCTTATCTTAACTCCAAATCACCTTCTTTATCTAGCGCTTATCTCGTTTTTGTTATCTAACACACAGAGGGAGTGAAACAAGTCTTTGTTCTTCATCGACTTGGATATCTTCTCGACACGAAAACGAAACAAGTTAAGGACCAATTTTTGATGTACATACTAAGGAAGCGGTGGATTTAGTGGCCGTTAGTTAACCTGTGACTATCAAGTAAACGCGCTGCAAGTGTGCCAACGGGTGTAAATTAGTAAATTAGGTGTAGAATGGCAAAGCAAAGTTATGTTCTTCTGTTGATACTAGCTAACTTCTGGCTGGTACATATTGGAGCTGATAGTTCTCAGTTTTCGACAACTTCAGATGTTTTACTTTCGCCGGAAAGTGCAATCAATGAGAAATCGGTCGACACTAGTCTTTCATCAAAATTGGAAATATCGGCACGTCCTGCGAATATCCAAGCTACAATACCAAGTTCCAGCAACGACGAAGAAGATCCGCTAAAATCCCACATTTGTTCATTATGTTCTTGCCAGGGTGAATCCCCGTTCGTCATAGACTGTAATGAAAAAGGTTTGAAAAATCCTTTTTTGGTTTCCGAATGGCCAAACAATGTCCCTAGTACTACTATCGAAGCCAAATTTGACTCCAACGAGTTTATAGAAATAACACAATTTCCGGAATTGCCATTATTACGACTGAGCTATCGGAAAAATGGTCTCTTAGTTATTGAGAAAGCGGCATTCAAATTTCTAAAAATGTTGGAATATTTGGATCTTAGCGAAAATAGTTTGACTCATGACTCAATCACCGCTAGTGTATTTGAGGGACCATTCAGTGAAGACGACTATGAGCCAATTCCGTTGAAAACTCTAAAACTCGGCTACAACAAAATATTTTCCATTGATAAAGATGCGTTTAATCATTTATTGTCTCTCGAAACACTTGAGCTAAACAACAACCCAATAAAAGTAATTGATCATCAAACGGCAATATCGATTACATCACTGAGGAAGTTAAAGGTATCTGTTCAAACTAAAAATTGGTGAAATTTTAAAAATAATTTAATTCGTATTTTTGTCAATTTATTTTTATAGACTTTGAATTTAGCCGAAACGGATTTGTCGTCGGTGCCTAGTGGTTTCTTCCATGCATTGCCGGCGCTAAAATTGCTAGTCCTTGCCGGAAACAAGTTCACAATTATACCGGAAGAGCTTCAGCACGCCATACATTTGGAATACCTAAATTTCAACAACAACCCAATCAAAACACTCGACAAAGATTCTTTCCAAGGCCTGAGCAAGCTCAAATATTTGAATGTGTCGAGCATGCCTTCTTTAGAATGGATTGACGCCAACACGTTTACGCCGCTTACATCTATGATTCAACTTTGGTGCTCGTTCAATCCAGCCCTTAAAACCATACATCCTGCTGCTTTCAGCAACATGGATGAAAGTGACGGGACTTTTCAACTAAGCGAGGTTTGTTTAATTATTAACTGCGCCTTTTATTAAATATTTTTTAATATTTTACTTAAACTAAATCTGGAACCGTATACGACCCAACAGTTTCATTTTCGAGGAAACAACATCCAGAACATACCTCCCTCTCTGCTTCCGTGGGCTAATTTGGGACTAGTTGACATTGGAGAAAATCCGTTCAAGTGCGACTGCAATATTGGATGGATGGTAACGAGTCTCGTTCCTATTGTTTCGGACAAAACACCTGAATTAATAACGAGTTTACGGTAATTCTCATTTTTGTTAAGACCTGTGAGAAATTTAAACTAGATGAGCATTGAGCAATTTTCTTATCTAAATACTGACATTCCAATCATGATTACTGTTTCAACAGTTGCGCCGGACCGGAAGAATATAAAGAAAAATTGCTAGATTCGCTGGCAACTGATACGAAAATTGTAAACTGTACCAATCCTACTGATATCATTTCCGGTGGAGATAACAACCATGGCGGAGGGTCCACTGTTCGAACTACATCTTCAAACAAGGGTTTGATTATTTTTTCACTATTGGGAATCATTGCGGTCATAGGTGGAATGGCTTGCTTCATTATGATGGCGGTCAGAAAATCCAACCTTCGCGAAATGTATGACACCACTTCTGGGCAAATAGTACATTACGTCAGGACGGCAGGTGTTGGGGATAAACAAGAAGATGAGCAAGCAATTGTAAAGAAAGAATATAACCAATATTACGAAGAACCTTAATTATGGAGAAATTATCATAACCACTTAAAATTCATTAAGTTAGCTGGTTCCTTATGTCGACCTATCAAGCACTGCTGTCATTTAGAACGCATCCAAATCGCTTTATTTTATTTTATCTACTAATAACTACGATTATACTTGCTAAAGGTACAGTGAATCAAAAATTTATATTTCCTATGATTGTTATCTCGCCATAACTATATGAACGAAAACGTCTGGAAATTTGAAAACCTTCGAATTACATGACATGCATTGTGCAATCCAAAACCTTGGCTTTTATTTACTCTTATTTTTAATCATCGGTGACAGAATTATCACATGTTGTCGAGTCAGTCATCCAGCAGGCGAAGCTATCTGAATAGGGAAACCAAGAAGAGTTGGAGTGCATCAACTTCCCCCTTTGATTCTTTTCATCTTGCAGTATGCTCTTCTCTTACAGGGCCGGCTCTATACAAAAACGATAGGTAAACAAAAGCGCAGCAGTTGATTCGCCGGGAATGATTACGGCGATAGGGCACGGATAAACTGTATAGCGTACGGTACACAGTTTACTATTATTTATGACCACGGACAAAGATGACGACAATTGTCTGGGTATTTCTGGATCTGACTCATCTCTTTGTCCAATTGATAAGCAGCGAGTAAAAAGGGAAATGGTAGCTCTAATGGGGCCATTTCAGTCTGCTGTTATCCTTGTCATCTTTCATTGATCTGGGCACGGATACTCATTTTGCTTCCACTTGATGGGCTGATGCCTCGTCAACTCGCGATGTATGCGTAACGAGCTTTCAGATCAATAATTTGCGATTACCCGAAGATAGTAGCCGTGCACATGTTGTCACAGCAGCACAGCATGCAGTCTTATACGCGTGTATAGGGCACAGGACTATACACAACAAAGCCAAACCGATGATGATTGGTGTCATCCTTGTGCTACTGATGTTGAAGAGCTTTATCGCCAAACGATGGTAGTGCATGGGAACTGGAAAGCACACAACCGCAGTATATTCGCCAGCAGGCATTCTAAGCACTGCGTCCATTGTGAGTGATGCTGCTAACGGGGTGTAATTGAGCTAGCGAATCTTATAACCGCTTATAACTGAGTCGCAATAGACCCTGAATTTGAAACGTGCGATTTGGCCAGAAAACCCTAACGCAATCAATTTTGACAGTTAAGTATCTTTTTCATTCTTGATTTCATTATTATTTCTTTTCCATTTTTTTTAACTGACTACATTTTCAATTTTGTTGTCCCTATTGAATATTGATGTGTTGATTCTGCTATAGTGAGTCATGAGTGATTTTCCTATTTCGTTTTAACATTTCTTTCTTCTTGAACAGTCTTCTGCGTTTGTATTCGTTTGTACGTATTCAGAAAAAACTTAAATAAATGCGATACATATAAAATATTTCATTTTGGAACCCATTTCCATTTGTTCATTTCTTACTAATCGTGGATATTTCGACTGTGTCAAGGAAATGATGACGTCATAACGAATCAGAAAAAATAAGTGAAATAGTCAAGAAAGCCAAGAATTCGTGGGTTCGCGTGTAGATGCGTGCGGATGCGTGGACTTTTGCGATGTAATGCGTTAGGTACGGTATATAGCCTACTCTCTAGCTGCGACGGATCTTCTTGCCGTGCTGCACTTTCACGCGCAGGCGTGAAAGGCTTCCCGTTTTTGATGGCCCAAGTCCAAGGCGAGCAAATAAAACCACCAATCAGCTTCCTCTCGTCGGTGGATTGGCTCGTGGACGAATCGATTGGACTTCCGGATTGGTTGTGCCTTACACAACTTCCGCGATGATGTTCCACCTTCTTTGTATGCCCGTTTTTCACACACACAAGTTATGTGTATTAGTTGCGTCTCTCTTTCAAACGGGTTTCCCGTCGACGGGCACATCATTGAACACTTCGATAACAGATGTTATTGACGCTAGCTGCTTCGTCACGGTGGTTACCTAAGAGACACCCGAGTAAGCCCTTTCGCGTAGGTTTCACAAAACGATGGAATCCCGTGGATCAGTTAATCACCCATCAAAACCAAAGACCTCCTTTCTCATAGAGGATATCCTTTTTCACCGACCCAAGGTAAGAAATTTGTATTCTTTGAATAAGTAGTCTGAAAAGAATCAGAAATTAGGCTTCAACCGTTGATTCACACAAGTCAAATCGACCTTTGAAAAATTAGCAATCGTTCGAAGACATTCCTACAAGCAGAGATTCGACATTCAATCGCCACCTGTCATCTAACAGCTCATCGGAGATGAATAATCGGTGCTACGAAATGCTGTTGTCCAGTGGTGGAAGTAGTGGATTACAACAGCAGCAAACAAACATCTCTAGCAACGCTTCCGACTACACTTTCTTCCCGAACGCGCTGGCGGCCGCTTTCCTTTGCCCCGCTCCTCCGTCAACCTTCAACCTCAACAATCAACGCTGTAACAAGATGGACACGCAACACCCATCACCTCTTTTCTTTCAAGCCACAGGTAGCTTCCCTGACGATTAAATTTCTGTGCTGATATTGTCCGTACACTCATTGGATTGTGCAACGTTTGGAGTTTTGTTTTCCAGTTTTTCAAAAAGCTCATTTGAAATTTTTTGAATTATACATAAGTCTGTCGTTTTATTGGCCGTTCTAACACATTGAAGGGTTACCTTTGACGGCTCTTCTGGCCGCCGATGCCGGAGCTAAACACGGACGCAGGCGGAAAGCTCGGACAGTCTTTTCCGATCACCAGCTTCATGGACTCGAGAGGCGTTTCGAAAAGCAGCGCTACCTCTCGACTCCCGAACGTGTTGAATTGGCTCACGCATTACATCTCAGCGAAACTCAAGTCAAAACGTGGTTCCAAAATCGAAGAATGAAGCACAAAAAACAGTTACGTAGACACGAGGACAAGAAACACAGTTGCAATACTACGTCAGGTGGCCAACTAGATCATTCCATTCAAGGTAAAATGTCATTTTTATCTAAACTTCTTGGTCACATTAAATCATTAAAAAAATTTAAATTCATGCTATGATGCTATAAAAATCATATTTTTAATAGCAAGTTAAGTAAATTTGCAAGTCACAAATCAAAAATAATACTTTAAGCAGCTGCAAACGATTTTTTTAAATAATTTAGTTTTACGCGTACTATTTTGCGGCTCGCAGATATTTATTTCAAATTTGAATGTTCGGGTAGATACTTTGAATTTTTTGAACTTTCAAAACATCCAAAAGCTAAAATTTTGATTTTCAATTCCTTTGTATGCCTGTAGATGGTCCGGCCGATTTATCTTTTCGTGGTGCGTTACAGTCCAACGATATGTCGTCCGAGTCCGAATGCTCCGACAGCCTACTCGAAGATGATGTTGATGTTATGAGTGATGATACATAATTTTCCAGAATTCAAATTTATTTTGTTTATTATTGTTTTTGTTTGTTTTTTATTTGATTTCGTCTCTTTTTTTCCCCCAAACGTTATGTAAACTTGAAATCATACTTACCAGAAATATACTAAGAACTATAGCTCAAACAACAATATAAATGAAATTTTTTAATTTAGCGTGTTTTTTCTCAATTAAAATGGGTAGAACATCTTACATCACGGTATTCATATCATTTAAATCGAAGTAACGGACGTCTTTTTGAATCATAACCACTCGACCAATTAGTCACTTTTTAAAAATATTGTGTCAGCATCAATGACATTCTATATACTAAATAAAAGGGGTATAACACTTAATACATCCAAAACATACCAAAACTTCAACGTTAATGAAAATAATCAACTGATGAATATCTAACAAAAATGTCGATTGACTGATTGTGCATTGTTCCGTTCCTTATTCGAATCAATGTATACAAGAAACATGAATGAAGTCGGATGTAATGAGAATATTGCATATACATACGCTGGTTTGATTTACTTAGCAAGTCTTTAGTATTGAGGAAAATGTGTTGATTGATACTGGTTATCCAAGCTGGGCACATCTTGTCAACTGGAATAAGTGACATTTAATTGAGCTAGCCCTGATTGGCGGATATTATGTTGGCTCTAGGACTCTACGCGGTATATATATCTGGCCCAAGCGCCCGATAGAATAGAGGGAAGAGCGTGGACAAAAGTCATCTGATGAAGCTTTGACGAGGAACTTTTTTTCGACGTAAACACCCGCCAGAACATCAAGCAGCGGCTGCTTGGCGGCAGGAAGGTCTAATTGGCCGAAGAGGAGAGATAATGAGATACTAGGGGAACGCGGAGAGGAATGGCCCAATAGAGGTACCTTGTTAGAAATCGGATCAATTCTGATCAAAAGCAAATTATGCCAGTCATTTAGACGCACGTTCTTATGTGTATACAGCCACCCGTTTCCAATAAGATGGCACTTAGTCTAGGGAATGCAACGGGGACAGCGTCCTCCGTTGATTAAGTTGCAGGCTCTGGGAATAATGAAAAATAGAGCTGGGACACACTCTAAAAAGAACGGCTGCCAAAGGGGGGTGCCAGCAAAAGGGAACACCGATGATGTTTGGAGGAAAGTGTTCCGCTGGAGCCGGCCACGTGACTTTACTCTTCCATCAGCAGCCTTGAATACTTTCTCGATTGCGGTGCCCGGTCGGGTGCTGTTGCTGACGAGTGACCAAGGACAACTTTTCCGATAGTGTTATCTGAATGACAAAAGGACAAGGAGGCGGCAAACAGTCTAAAGGAAAATCTGCCACCAATTTATTATACCAGATTCCCATTAGATGTCTGATTTTTCAATGAAAGATGTGACTAACTATACTCACGTAATCACTAAGCAATATCGTACGTATATTAGTAATGTAGTAACGTGTTCAACAGTCAAATCAGTTTTATCTCTGTATTATCTAAATAGCTGATCCGAGATCGCAAAAGTTTGTTGGAAAACATTAACTTGTGTTTCATTCAGTCACTTTTTGCGAGTTTTTGGTCAAATGTGAATATAGGCCAACCATCTCTCATTATAACGTTAATTTTGTTATCAGTCTCTTATAGGCAAAGATTTGTTTCGATAGTATTTAAGTTTTAAAAAGGAAAATTCATTCCGCACCAATAGCTTAAAAAGGCACACAGAGTACAAATGTGCAATATCGTATCTGCTCCAAATGCAAGAAACTGGGTTGCGTAATTTAAATGTGAATAGGCCCTACAATACTTGTGTTTCATTAAAAAAATCAATTTGAATATTCTTCTTCACCGAAGTGCTCATTATGATCAGTATTTCTCTAAACGCACCGTAAACCGGTAATTCTATTTTGCAATTGCGCTTCGAATTAGCTATATCAAATTAATTCCTGCCAGCTTCACCCCAAAATGTGCACACACACACATTTACATTCAGTATCGTAACTCATTTTATTACGCTTATAGTATGTAAATATGGTCTAAGAACTAGTCAAACTGATAAGTTCAGTTGTATTTGAGTCGGAATTATATTTTGTGTTTGCCCATGTGTTTACAACCAAAGAACGTTCCCTGAAACTTTTGTGCAGAATATTGAAATGGTAATGGACTTACTCCAGCAGCTACTTAATAGGAAAGAAGTAGAACGAGGATAAAAGCAAAAACAAAACGAAAAATAACCTTAATGGCATCTTTCTGTCCGCATCTCATCGCCAAATGGTTGTCAATTTATTAACTCGATTGGCTAATGCTACGTCCCTTGTGCTGGAAAAGCCGCCCTTAATGAGGCGGATTGTGTGATGCTACACGGAGTCTTGGAGTAGACAGCAGTTGTCTGACTGCGCATTCACATATATATAGCCTACTGTACAACAATATAATTATGGGTAGTTACGCAATAGGCTGACATTCTTCCCCCCAAACCATCCCTTTATTTCCCTCCTTTCCCCCCTCACATACAGACAAGTGATGCACTATATATCTACTACTGGCAATCACGTCTAAGCTGTCTCTGAATCGAACCTCTTTGCAACTTACGCGACTAGCTTTTAAGGGTCCTAAGTCGTTTTTGTAAACGCTCTTGAATTAAGCTTGGGTTAATGGGAATCTGATCCTTTTTAATACATCTAACAACCTAGCATTACATCAGTCTACTCATCAGTAAGTACGTCATTAAGTCAATTAACAATGCATTGTCTTTGGCAGTTCGATACACCGTTTGACGATCTTTTTTTTTTCTATTTCTTAGCAATTCATTAGCAGTTTGAAATTTTCTAAATCACGCTGATTTTTAAACGTCACCATAGGCTATTAAAAACGACAGCACAGTATCTTCACGTCGCAGGCGTTGAATTTTCAGACAATTTAGAAGCTCATTTAACGTGCAGTAGAGGGTATAAAATATAGCAGGGTGGTCACTTGACTACATTCAGGAAACAAGGAATCACAACCTTTTAAGGCAGCAGCCAATGACGTCAGTAATAAAGTCAAATCAGTTCTAATAACAAGGCTTTTACACATCTATTAGCAACAAATTAACCAGAAGGCTTCGTAGACATCAGGAGGACGCGAAGGACTGGGTGTACCGGTGAGGACATTTTTGCTGCAAAGAGAGTCCTGTAAATCCGCTTAGAGTCCATCAGGGGCGAAAGAGAAAAGGGTCGTATTCCAAAGCTAGCTGCCGAGGGAGGGGGACAATAACTGGGTGAATGGACTTTCAATAAAAGCGAAGGGCCCAACAGTATACGGAACTTAGTTCTAGCCAGCGCTTTGTGTACGGTACGTGGAGGGAAAGAGTCAATAGGTACATAACGCAATAAACATTTAAGTGAAGAGCATGATCTAACAATAGACACTATCTTCCCGCCTTCGCTCAATTCTTTCATCTATCTGCTAGAGTGGGCCGACAAACCCTTTTGATTCGTGAGTCGTCCATGTTGCAGAGGAGTAAAATGCTATTGGATCATTTTCCTTGTTGCCATGACCACTGTGACGCTCAGGAAACCTACTTTTTCCAACAATTAGCATGATTTCATTGACATGACTATTTCATTCAAGAATAAGGGTGCTCTTTCTAACTTGAACTGTTGCTTAGGAAAATCCACTGCGAGGAATCAAAGTTCCTTCTGTTATTCTTTTGAACTTTGCAAATTGTAACGCACCAGTTGAATTATACTGCATTTAAAATCGAAAATGAAATTGATTCACAGTAGTTTATCAAAATAAGCATTAGCATACTAGAAGAACGAGCGAACTAATTTTTTTTTCCAGCGATACGCGACTCAGAACGGCAAAATTGAACTTTCATCTTCGGGGTAACATGCTGCATTATGTGCACGCTTTATAACGAATAGACCATCTTTCAGAATGGAAGTTATTATATGAAATAATATTTAATAGTGAAACGTGGAGTTTACATTGATTATTAAAATAACGACAACCAAAATAGATGAAGAGCATTTTATTTCGGGATTTACTATCATTTACAACCGACATAATAATCTTTACGAGCATACACGTATGTAAGAATATATTTCGTCCGTCTGCAATTTTTTGTAACTCAAGACATGATGAAGAATCGATTACAATAATTCTGGCAACGAGTTCTGGGCAGCAACCCAAGCGACTCCCCATTTCAAATTAGTTAACATAAATTTCAGGGCTTTGGTCCACTGCTCCTCAGAATTGAATTGTATCTTGATTGAATACCATTGGCGAGTTGCACGATCTTCGATCCGACCTCGTTCCATCCTGAAATATAAAAATACCATGATAATTAGTGCATCATTAAGAAGAATGGTAACCGTTTTTACAAACCTGTAAGGAAACTGAAAATTAAGGCGTCCTGTATCGTCCTCTGACTGTTTGGCGCCTTCCACTTTTTGCTGGAATTGTTGTAAACAATCAAGAAATGAGCACATTCCGGAATCAAACTTTGCATCCCACAGGAATCGAAAGCCGCCCGATCCGTAGAGGGGGAAAACCTTATTTTCCACGAGATCTTCAATACTCGACTGACTTCCGAACGGCACTAATTTATAGCGCTGGAAAACAAGGTTAACTTTGCGCGCTAGTGCAGAAAGAAGAATAGTTACTTGGCCCCAGGCGGCATTAATTTCAGCCCAATCAACGGGAACAGACGGCAATCTACCCATTCTCAATCCGTTTATGGTGCCAAAATGACCCATGTGCCACAGATGAAATGCGGCATTGAACGCATTGGTTTGTTTGAGACGGTCCAGATTCGACCGCGTGAATCTCAACTGGCACTCAAGACTTATTTGCTCATCTAGCACTTGAAATTGTTGATTGCGATGTACGCTGTATGATTTCCAATATTTCTCTTCTTCCTGTTTAACATTATTTTCTTCTTCTATCTCAGCTTCAATTTCTTTGGTGATCAGCTCATGCTTATGAACCAGTTCTTTTAGTTCATTTTTCAACTCCAGTTCTTCGGCTTGCAGGCAGAGTAATTCTTTCTCTATTACTTCCAAGTTGGACAAGTTCTCATCCTCAGTTTCTTTAGTGATCTTTGCCAAAAATTGCTTGTACTCTAGACACTCTTCTTCACTTTGAAATTTGATAAATATCTGGTAAGATTATAAAACACCTTTAAATATTGATAACTGCAAATACCTCTGGAAAAGCTGTTGCTCTAAAAGTATTAATAGTGAATCTGAGCAATCTTCACAAAGAGGATGATCTATGTCTGATGTACTGGAAACAAGATCAAACAACCTAGTAGATTTTCTAATGTAGTGGCTGAGATGCCCAATGTTGGTATTTCCAGAATTTCCAGCAATTGCATGACCAACAAAAGTAAATCCTTGATTAATAGACAAGTGGTCTTGTCTACTTGGAACATAGTTATCAAGGCTTGAAGCTTGTGATGTGTAATCCAGTTCAGGTGTTCGAACAGCCGGTAATGATAATTCTGCTATTGTGTGTTCATCCAGGGAACAGCTGAAGCCTGTATCCAGTTTCAATGGTGTCCAGCATCTTTGACAGCAAAACACTACACGACCATCCTCTTCCATTTCTTTTTTGATTTTATCCACTCAAATGAAACGTTAAAATTAAGTTTAATACTGTCCTTTTTTTTATGATTTACTTGTGTTTGGCATTGCTGTCACTGTTTTCTTTAGTCTTTTAAGCCGTTCGTTGGACTACCACATACCAAACACAACAAAGAACTCACTGTTATTGTTAAAAGTCCAATTTATTTTACAATTGTGATTTTGTTGATCATCATCGTAGCCCTGTCATTCAGTCTGTTAGTTATTTAATAGAGTAAAGGCCGACGCATGACCTGAAATTAGGTTGGACATAAAGGAGGAGAGTCAGGCAGAGAATCCAACGGCGAACGCCACCTATTGACTACGTTGATTTAATTTTTTACATCTTGAAATGTCGAATATTGCGCCAATGCGTGCGTGGGCCTTCTTAAATACAAATCTTTCATACATACAATTACAAAAGAGAACAAACGTTGAAACGTACCGTACGTGTGTTTCTTTAATAAAGATTAGATTATTCACACGTTAATTGTGTTTGGAAATCATAATGTTGGACGATGCTATTGTTGCCATCGGAAGTGCTAATGACTGTGATATATTGGTTGAAAAATTTTCACAGTCAGAGAGTTTGAGCTTTGCTGACTTTGCACGTGTATGGAAAGCATCACATTTTGAACTTATATTTTGGTACGTCGAAAAGTTTGAACATCGTACAATAATCTTTGCTTTGCTTACATTTGGTTTTGATATATTTAATTACACTTTCAATAAAAAATCTTTCTTGATGTAGTGGAAGGAGTTCGGAAGAACTGCCACTTCTTGCAAGTGAACTGTTAGCTATCGCAAAAGCTATAATTTTGAATGTAAATAAAGAGTTTGCATCCAGGGTTGGAGGACTTTACCTTATGTATGGATTGTACTTTACTCAAAAAGCCAAGTATGTCCATTAAACTATTTACTGTGAAAATTCTTGACCCTTCCAACTATTTATTAGATCCAAAATTCGTTTAACTCTAAGTGAATTCAAGGAATTCATGAAGTTCACTTGTGAATTGAAAGAACAGAATAATATGGATGCTGAATTTATTTTCCAGAAACTTTTTATTGCTAAAGCGTTTTTGTTCTGTGCTTGCAGTACCCCAAACAAGGTACAGTAATAGAAAGATGAAAGTAAAACAAAAATAATCATTTAATTTATTAAATTATTTAAAAATATAGTACATCCAAATGAATAAAAAATGCCAGTCTGAAGAAGACGTTGGAAATGCAATGGATGAGAATGAATGTAGATTGATTGGATGTGAGGGTTTGTCATCTAATAGTCTAAGAAATGTAGACCTTTTGCACTCTAAATACGAAGAGTTAAAGCCTCAGATAGCAGGTAAAATTTCGATAGCAATCATTAGTTTCTTAAGTAATATTCAACATTTAACTAAGAGTATACTGGATCCATGTAATTGCATTAGGATTTGTAACAACTTCTTCATCTGCTGCTCCCAGTAAGAATTTTCCCTCTGAAATTCAGGCAATTCTAGATGCGTTCAAGTCCGATATTGCTAAAATAAAAAATAATGGTACCAAGCAAGGAAAACCTACGAGCGTTGCTGAAGAAGTAAATCAAGGTATTATTGATATTCCCCCTAATGTTAAATTTAAGGCATTTCATAATTTTTTAACGTTTTGCAGGTGTTATTCGAAGAAGAATAGTGAATTCTTCGTTTCAGTCTCAAAGCCGATCACGTCGTATGCCTGTAGATGTTACATCTATGGACTCGGCCAGGAAATCATCGAAATCTAAGCGAGACCACTGAACTGATCTATACATTGAAGGAAGTTTTTTTTATTTTTCATAAGGGTTGAACAATCATTTGAAAATAAACCCAAAACTCAGTAACCGTATTTTCTGTTTAATGAAGTTTTCCCATCACCACTCTGATTTTCTGGAGGTGTCCACATGGCGTATTTCGAGTCATCTGTAATGTAGTTATTTGAGCTTGTGTTGGCGGTTGATTTTACGCTTTCAACCTTCTTACACAATAAAAAAAATATACAAAAATTACCCGATATACAATGTTAATAGTTATAAAAATGTGTACCTTTAGGTCCTTTTTCCTCTTTTTTCTGATCACTAAGCCAATTTTTTCGTTATTACTTTTCCCTTCGCTGAATTGATCAACTTCACAGGTGGGAGCTTCTAATAGAGTTTCTTCTTTTAGATTTGGTAGATGTTTTTTTGATACATCAGGACCAGGAATCCCATCCTCTGAGGAAATCACCGAAACTACGGGCACCGTTAAAACGGGTTCAGAACTGACACTTTTTTCTGAGTCGACTTCACGTTCGAGTTTTTCCTGTGACAACCCCTTTAATTTGCTTTCCACTCTGCTTTCCGTTACTGTGTTCACAGAAAGTATTTCAGATGAAGAAAGGACAGCAGGTCGCGCAATCTTAAGTAAAGCTTTTAACCTTGTCTCTTCTCTTTGGAGTTCGCCTAGTTTAAGCTGAAATTCAAATTGTTATTTGATCGGCTATTTATAATAGTTGAAACTAAATCATTACTCTAAGGGTTGCAGCTGACTTTTTGTTGCTCGATTCGTAGGATTGTAGAGCTTCCATGTAGGCGTCGACATCATCGATATCGATTTTTGCTGGATTCCGTGTTGCAGCAGTCATTCTAGTTAAAGTGTGCTGTATGTCTGCGACCTCCTTTAATACGTCTTTGTATTTAAGTGACTGCGAAAAAATAATTTTCAAGTAAAGGTGAAAAACAAAACATAAGTGATGAGAGGACGAATTGTCGCTGACTTACCAAGCTCTCATAAGTCTCCACAACATCTGACGTTTGCTCTTTCATCCGGGCTTGTCTCTTCCGTTCAACAGTTCCAGTTCTATCCAGAAACGTATCTTCGTCACTGGAATAATAGTCATAATCAAAATTACGCTTTTTTCGACGACTTTTACTCTCTAGGAAATATAACAAGTAAAAATAAAATAAGAAATATAGAGAATAGCATAAGAAATATAAGACAAGTTATTACAAACTAAAAAATTTACCATGTTTAGACTGCCGTAACATCCCATGACGATCAAGTAAACGGCAAGCTTCCAAGGCACATTGGACTACGGCTTCTTTTTTCTTTCCACCTTTAACCGAAGCTTCTGCAACGATCGGTGCTCCGCTGGCGGAGTCAATGGGTAATTCAACGCGACAAATAAAATGAGCATAATTCTTTTCTTCTACCTACATATACACAGAAAATGACATGTTAATTATAGCAGAACATTAGTAAAATTATTCTAATAAAATGTAAAGTTATGCACCTTGTATTCAAGTTCATAACCTTCTCTTTCAAACCACCCACGAAGGGTTTTCTTAGGGTCATCCAAATACAGAGTTTCATCTAACTGAAAGTCGTCGGCTAAAGCGAATGGATTTTCAGCCAAAGGATTTTCGTCTTCAGCGTCCTCTCCCATTCCCCAGTTAATACCACTGCTAGTTGAAGGAGGCACAGAAGCAGTAGAAACGCCACATTTGTCATTAAATGAGTGTTGGTTATCAAGTTTGTCAATTGACAATTCTCTTTTAAGTTTCATTTCCTTAAGCTGGGTAACACTTAATTCAGAAACAGCTTCTTGGTCTTCTTCTGGACCTTGAAGGATAAACAACCTTGAAGATACTCCGAATTTGAAGACATGGCCAGTATGTAGACGGCAGTATACTTTTGGAGGTATCTGTTGTTTATTTAGGAAAGTTCCATGGGTGCTTCCAAGATCAAACAAAAACCATCCTGAATCACCCCGTTCATCATCAATTTTATACTGTAAAACAGTATGATATCTGGAAACAGTTAAATAAACAGCAAAGTAGAAAATAACAATTGATTACAATTTCATTCATCTAAAAAAATTACCTGGAAATTGATGGATGTTGCAGAACAAAATCACATGTAGGTAGTCTACCAAATACATAAAAAGGTTTCTGCTTAAACTGCAGATTCTCACTTTGTATGATCACACCATCCTTTAAAACTTCAAGCTGATAAGGTAATTGACAGATAGAAGATGTAGATGGAGCAACATAGTTTAAGTTGCAACTTTGAGCAGAAACCAAAGTTGATTTATTCGAACTGATTTTATCTTCCAACTCCAATTTCTTTGTAGAATTTTTTATGACCACATCATTTTCTTTCTTCACATTATCATCTGCAGAAGAGTTTACATCTTGCTTCGAATCTATATCGAGATTGTTTGTTAGACGATTAATTGGTTTTACTGATGCTTTCGTGCCTGGTCTCCTTCCAATAATGACAGGTTTCTTGAAAACTGGAAGAGTAGTCCCATTTTTTTCCGTGCATTTAAAGACCTCTGCGACGTCATCCATTTCTTAAAACTTCAACTTTGATAACTGCACAGGTATAGATAGAGAGGGGGATGCCTAATCTATGGACAAAAATTTGAGCTCAACGCTGACATAATGAACTGAATAACAAACTAGATCTTGAATAGAGTTGGCTAACGTCCGAAGTTGCCAGTTCGATGAAATTGTGTTCCCTACTGGTTTGGTGTCCAATCGATGGGTGTTACTAAAACGCGAAGCGAAACGGCGGAACGCGAAACTCCTAAAACGCGAAACAGTGGTGCGAAACCGCCAAAACGGTCCCAAAAATTGGGGAGGGGGAGGGTACCCCAGCCGTCAGGAAGGGGTAGCAGCTCCAACCGTCAGAATAGGGGAGGGTACCCCAGCCGTCAAACGTCAGAGCGCCCCTATCGGCCTGACGGTGCAATAGCGCAAAACCTCATTCGAGCACCGTCAGCCTGACGGTGCAATAGAATTTTTGATAAGCTGCAATTAGAAAGTTAAGTTAGTTAGTTATAGTTATAGTTAGTTAATTTAGTTATAGAAAGTGAATATACCTTAAAAATTTATAGTCTGTCTTAGAGACAGAAGTCGATCGAAATAATGCTTGTAGTGTAGAGTTAAAAAAAATTAACCCTATTTAAAAAAAAAATTACTCGAGATAAGTTATAATTTTTTTTTTACCTTTTTCTTGTTAAGCTTCTGGTTTTTGCGACGGACACGTCGATTTCTCTGTTTGTTGCCTCGACGCTTGGGCTTGTTTTTGAAAATATTTTTGAAAAGATCAATTTTTTTGGATTCTACATCCATGGCTCGGGCATCCTTTAGACGTACATGATCGAAGCGGCTTTCATCAGAAAACGACCTCTCTTCAGTTTCCATTCACCTTCTTTCAATGGCTTTTCCTGTTAGGATTAAAGATTAGATAGTTTGGTCATTAACTTATTAACCTTTTTTTTATATTTACCCCAGTGAAGTAATCTGGGTTATGGATTATTTCACAAACCACAGTCCACGTTTCCGATTTAACGTAATTCGGGCAATGGTCTCGCAAAACGTAAAGCACTTCTCTGGAATACATTGCTTGTTCCAGAGCCGTTTTTGCTGATTTTGCGCCCTCTAACTCATTGCTTAGGTGCTTCATCGCCATTGGTCCAGCGATTAGTGAATTAACTTGCGAAATTTCCAAATCCGTTAGAAACATTTTTTCAACTAAATAGCTCGAACGTAACAGACCAACTGTTGAACTCAGAATGAAGAGTGATGTGCCCCCCCTTCTCCGTACCCTTAATTAACTATTAAGGGTAAAATTTAAGTTTAAACTAAGTAATTTAAATACACACATTTAAATACACATTACACCGTCAGCCTGACGGTGCAATAGAATTTTTGATAAGCTGCAATTAGAAAGTTAAGTTAGTTAGTTATAGTTATAGTTAGTTAATTTAGTTATAGAAAGTTAATATACCTTAAAAATTTATAGTCTGTCTTAGAGACAGAAGTCGATCGAAATAATGCTTGTAGTGTATGTTATGTCTTTGTTCGGTCGCTAAGAGCGATCGTAATTGTATTCGGGGTAAGCACACAAATCTTGCGACTGCTTCCAGCCTCTAAGCCAAGCCAACTCCTTTTCCGGCAAGTAGCCCCTGGCGGTTGCAAGCGACGTTGCCACGTACACAACAACCCGTCCCAAGCGGTGAAGACGGACAACGAGCGGCGAACCGCTTTACACAAACAAAAATAAAGGAATAAACGAATGCCAGGGCAGAGGTGGGGAAAACGGAACACACACAAAAATAAGGGCATCTCACACATAATCTGGGCCACAAAGTAAAGGAGACTGACAAAGATGGGCCCATTGTTAGAATCCGTCACACTCAAAATGGACTTTGTTTCTTCGTGCGCGCGTGCCGCGTCGTACAGGTGGATTTGGATGTTGATCGCTTGCGGCCGGAACAGTTGCTGCATCGGAAGGAGTGGGGGAGTCGTTCACGCCCGTTAGGCCGCAGCTCGACTCGCGGTCACCATCGCCGCTCGCCCCGCCGGAAGGAGTTGTACCGCTGTCCGGAATCGCCGACATGGGGCGGATGAAACGTCGGTTGCGCCATAGGACGCTGCCGCTCGCGAATTTGATGCGGTATGACCGGTACCGACCGATGGCCACGATGACCCCAACTTTGTCCCACAGTTTGGACTTCGGATCCCGGACGCGTACGGCTGTGCCAACAGAAAGCGGCCCCAATGGCCGGGCATGTTCGTCGTAGCGGAATTTAATGACGGCGTCGAGTTCCGCTTGGCGATCCGTTGCTTCCATAATTTTCTGCCACTGGGTCGCGAAGGAGGATCGATGCGCCGGGACGATGGATCGCAGTTGGTGGCCGAACACCATCTCTGCCGGGGAGAGTCCATTTTCTCTGGGGGTATTCCGGAACTCCAGCATCCCCTGGGCGAAAGCTTCCGACGTCACGTCGCCGGTTGGCGCAATTTTGGCCACGAGATCCTTCATTGCCGCCACCGCCGCCTCGGCATGCCCGTTGCTTTGGGAGTAGCCCGGGGTCGAATTGCCCCAAACGACTCCCCAGTTGCGTAACATGGACTGGAAAGCATGTGCCTCAAATTGAGGGCCGTTGTCGGACCGCAGTCTTGCCGGGACGCCGAGATTGGTGAAAGACTCCACGATGGCCTGAGAAACCTCGCGGGCGGACGGATCGTGGAACCATCGATGAACAACGGGCCAGCCCGATAAGCGATCCACGTACACCAAAACGTGAAGCTGGCCGAACTGGAAAAGGTCCGTGGAGACGTCCTCGAACACCCGCGTAGGTAGGGGGTCGCGCAAGAGGGGCTCCTGTTGGTGATGGGGCCGCCGCTCCTGGCATGGTTGGCAGCTCTCCACTAAGAAGGTTATTTCGTTGGAAATTCCAGGCCAATAAACCGTCTGCCGGGCCCGCCGCTTCATCCGCACGATCCCCTGGTGGGCCGCATGGAGCTTCCCTAATACCTCGTGCCGGGCGGATAGTGGAACGATGATCCGGCGGCCGAAGAGGGCGATTCCGTTATCGACTGATAAGGCTTCTCGAATGGCCCAATACTGGCGCACCGACATTGACGTTTTGTCTCGAGGAGTGGGGAAACCAGATGAAATGGCCGTCACAATGTCTCTGTAGTCGGCGTCAGCCGCGGCCACTGCTCTCAGTTGGTCCAGCATGGGGTCCGGCAGGTGGTCGGGTTCAGTGCCGTGATCTGGCTCCGCGGTGTCGTCGGCGTCGCGTTGCAGGACCTGGATCTGACCCAAAACAACGTGTCGGGCAAAGGACGAGGCGTCCGTGTTGGCAGCTTCGTCGTCTGGGCCCGGATCATGGACGGGAGCTCGAGATAAGGCGTCTGGAATGGCGTGATCGCGGCCTCTGCGCCACTCTGTTGTGAAGATGAAAGGGGAAAGGCGCTCTTTCAAACGCTGCAGTTTTGGATTTTCGACGGCATCTAGCGTATATTTGTCGAGGATGGTGACGAGGGCTTGATGATCGACGACAAGGCGGAAGTGAGGTAGGCCCAGCAGATACAAGCGGCATTTCCTCATCGCCCACTCGACCGCCGCCAATTCTAACTCCACTATGGCGTATCTTGACTCGGTGTCGGTACACCAACGGGAGTTGGCATCCACCAGCTTCCAAATCGATCCGTGGCGCTGGAGTAGAGCGTAACCCATCCCCTGCTTGCGGGAAGCATCCACTTGGAGGGACGTTTCCAGATCTGGGTCAAAATGGGCCAAGATAGGCGGCGCTGTGAGTGCGGCTTTGACTGCCGCGAACGCGCTGTCGTGGTCTTCGGTCCAGATGAATGCGTTGCGGGCACTCAGCAGAGGACGTAGAGGGCCCTTGGCAGCGGCCACCTCCGTGGAAAATCCGGCCAGCTGCTCGACGAGCCCCATAAACGATCGGAGTTCGGTGATGTTGGTCGGACGCGGGAAGTCCGAGATGGCTCGCACTTTATCAGGGTCTACAGCGACACCTCCCTGTTGAATTTGGAAGCCCACCCATTGAACTTGCGGTTGGGCAAACTGGAACTTCGTGATGTTGAACGTGATGCCGGCATCCCGGGCCGCCGATAGGACAGCGCAGACGCCCATCACATGTTCTGGAAAGGATGAATCGTACCGAAGGAGGTCGTCCACAACGCGGACGGTATTGCCGACGCCTTGGAACGCTAAGTCCGCCCGTCTGTTGTATTCGTCACTGGAGCTGCTCAACCCCATGGAGGCTCGCAGGAACTTGTACCTGCCCCACGGGGTCATAAACACTGTTAGATGCTGCGATGACGGGTGTAGTGGAATTTGAAAATACCCGCTGGCCGCGTCGAACGTGGAAAAATAGGTGGCGTCGCCGCTGATCTCGGCCACTGCGTCTCTCGGAGTCCGGGTAGGATGAGTAGGCCGCCGTACGTGACGATTCAGCTTGGTGTGATCTACACAGATACGTAAAGATCCGTCAGATTTGCGCGTGATAACCAGGGGAGCCGCCCAGTCGGACGCTTCGGTCATGGGGACGATGATACCTTTTTCCACGAGTCCATCCAGCAATTTCTTTACTTCCGGTCGGTCCGCGAACGGGATTGGGCGAGCGCCGTTGACATAATACGGTTCCGCGTCGTCCTTCAACTCGATGACCATCTCCGGCCCTTTCATTTCGGTTAATATACCGGACTGGTCGAACACGTCAGCATAGCCCCGGGCGATGGCGTCTCCGATCCGCTGGATCTCATCTGGGGATGGAGATAATGGGAGAGGGCCGTCATACACGAAAGATGGTGGGGTTGCTCCGATAGAACTGACAGACGTACCCTTTTGTGAATGTCTCCATGGACGAGGGTAATCCTCGTGCAAAATGCCCAAAGCGACACAGTCAAACCACGACAGAAGGACGCCGTCAACCTCCGAGCAAAATGTAAGGGTGATCGCTGCCGTTATCCCCTCATAACACACTGTAATCTCCTTCTCACCGACAGCCAAGAGGGGGGTAGACTTATCTGCCATTACAAGGTCAAACGCCGCGGATGCGAGGTCTTTTTCTGATACGCCCAATGCACGCATCACATTGAGGCCCGCCACTGTAACTTCTGCCCCGCCGTCGGGGGTCACGTTATGCACGGTGGTGATGACCGCCCCGTTCGAATCACAGCACTGTAGAGAGATGGTTGGAGCAGGACGACGGCGTTTTGCACAGACGTTGCCGATAACTACGCGCTGCATGTGAGAACGCGGCCGACTGCTGCCGGCATCGCCCCGACTATTAGCGCCGCCACTGGAGGTGCCACCGTTGCCGTGACCGCCGCTGCCGCCACCCGCTCTGGCCCCTTCCGTTTTCTCCTGCTTGCGATTTTTCGAGCAACATGGAGAAAAGTGATTCATGCCGCCGCATCGGTGACATTGCTTACCGGTCGCTGGGCAGGGGTCATTAGCGCGGTGCGCTGATCGTCCGCAGGAGCCGCATCTATGGTTGTCGGATGGCGTATCGGGACGTTGACTCTTCGACTGGAGCTGTGCGACTGACGGCGGGTGATTCAGCGATTTTTCACTGGCCTTAGCTGACTCGTCGCTGCGGCAGATGTTGATGGCCTGCTGACCGGTCGGAAATGGACTAAGTGCCAGCAGCTTCCTCCGCGTCTCCGTGTCTCGTATGCCGGCCATAATGCGGGTAGCCATCCGAGAGTCCAAGCACGCGGCACACATGTCGGCTGCGTCCGCAAGCGTCCGGAGGCGGATGTAGAAGTCGTCGAAGGATTCGGACGTGTGCTGTCGGCATTCATCAAACGCCACGCGGTCCAACGCGATGTTCCGCTTAGATCGAACGTGATCCGTGATGCGGTCGATGACGTCAGAGGGCGATAAGGGCGACGTGGGAAGGATGCCCAAAGCCACCTCCACTACCTGCTGCATGGCTGGATCCAGCGCCATCCGAAATGCCGCCATCTGCTCATTCACCGGGTAGGCGTTCAATTGGTTCAAGTGGCAAAAATCATTCCACCGATTCCGCCAGGAGCGGAGCTGGGCCAGAGACGCGTCTCCGTGCAATTTCTCCAAACAAGAGGTATCGATGCGACGGCGTTGGGAAGCCCCGCCACCACCAGCGCCACCGCCACCGGCTCCACCGCCTGCGCCACCGCCACCGCCGCCGCCTGCGCCACCGCCTGGGCCACCTCCGCCAGCGCCACCGCCGCCTGCACCACCTCCGCCAGTGCCACCGCCGCCTGCGCCACCTCCGCCAGCGCCACCACCGAGCAATAGCTGAAGTTGTTGTGCGATGCCGGTCAATTGTAATTCGACTGCATCAATGCGATTGGCTGCTGCCACTGCCGCATCCATAGCGTCATTTGCCGACGCCATGTTGCCGACCACCACAGGAGGGCCCGCGAGTGATGAAACTGGATGCTGCTTGGTGCGTTTTCGCCTCCGCTGCACCGGGGGAGGAATGTGCGGTGGGACCAGGCCAGATGAACGTAAGTTACGAGGACACGTCGACATAAACACACGTCGAGTATGAAAGGACAGAGGCTACACAGCTCTGTGGCGAAAGATGGCGGCACACAATATCGAGATGGTTGCTGGAGCGCACTGCTGCCGTCACCACGGATAAAAAATAAAAAGCACGTGAGCGACAAGGGCACGTCGACATACACACACGTCGAGTGTTAAAGGGCAGGGGCGACAACCGCGACACAGCTGTGTGGATAAAGATGGCCGCCCACGATATCAAGTTGGTCGCTGGGGCACACTCACTGCCAGCCACCCCGAATAAAAATAAAAAATTCGAGCTGCCGAGGAGATAATTAGCAAGCGGAAATGCATACGCGGTGCTCACCCGAAAACGTTTGGTCGAGGGGAAATGGTGGGAGAAAGCGTGGGACGCCGTAATGGCCGCCAACACCGCGTGGGGCTCGTACACACCGGCTGTAGAAACGATAGTTTCCCCGCACACAAGTACACAAAAGTTACACTGAAGGTTCGAGAAGACGTGAAATCACGAAAGCAAAGCCAACTGCGCCATGTTATGTCTTTGTTCGGTCGCTAAGAGCGATCGTAATTGTATTCGGGGTAAGCACACAAATCGTGCGACTGCTTCCAGCCTCTAAGCCAAGCCAACTCCTTTTCCGGCAAGTAGCCCCTGGCGGTTGCAAGCGACGTTGCCACGTACACAACAGTGTAGAGTTAAAAAAAATTAACCCTATTTAAAAAAAATTACTCTAGAGATAAGTTATAATTTTTTTTTTTACCTTTTTCTTGTTAAGCTTCTGGTTTTTGCGACGGACACGTCGATTTCCCTGTTTGTTGCCTCGACGCTTGGGCTTGTTTTTGAAAATTTTTGAAAAGATCCATTTTTTTGGATTCTACATCCATGGCTCGGGCATCCTTTAGACGTACATGATCGAAGCGGCTTTCATCAGAAAACGACCTCTCTTCAGTTTCCATTCACCTTCTTTCAATGGCTTTTCTTGTTAGGATTAAAGATTAGATAGTTTGGTCATTAACTTATTAACCTTTTTTTTATATTTACCCCAGTGAAGTAATCTGGGTTGTGAATTATTTCACAAACCACAGTCCACGTTTCCGATTTAACGTAATTCGGGCAATGGTCTCGCAAAACGTAAAGCACTTCTCTGGAATACATTGCTTGTTCCAGAGCCGTTTTTGCTGATTTTGCGCCCTCTAACTCATTGCTTAGGTGCTTCATCGCCATTGGTCCAGCGATTAGTGAATTAACTTGCGAAATTTCCAAATCCGTTAGAAACATTTTTTCAACTAAATAGCTCGAACGTAACAGACCAACTGTTGAACTCAGAATGAAGAGTGATGTGCCCCCCCCCCCTTCTCCGTACCTCCGTACCCTTAATTAACTATTAAGGGTAACATTTAAGTTTAAACTAAGTAATTTAAATAAAAAGCGCTTGAAGTTTCTCTGTGACATTGCCAGAAAAACGAGTTTGACATTTCTTTAATTCGGAAGGCAATGCCGGCTACCCTTTGTCATTGTGCGTTGCGTTGCGCGTCATGGCGATCCCCGTTCAACGGATGTTGAATGGAAAAGTCATTTTTTCCTTTTTTGTTTTCTGTTGATGTCTGAAGGTCTGAGCAAAAGAATCAATCAGTTACCCAATGCTGCCGTTTCCTATATCAACGCTGGTGACAAACTATCAAATTAAGTTTGTGACGTTTTGTGTTACTGTTCGTGCTGTTGCCTGTTACTGTTCGTACTAACTTTCTACGAATTGCAAATTAAAGTATTTTGTTAGGAATAATGTCATTAGGAGGTGGTTTTTGGATTGGAATTTATTGCCCTTCTCATCCCAATGCCCTGTTGATTGATTCTTATTATCGCGCTGATGCTTATTATTGCTCAGACTGTTTCAATATGTACTATTCCTGGCTAATTTTTATTCTGTCTTCTCTATAGTGGAAGATGTTGGCTTCGAATGGCTAGCATTCTGTTATGAAGCAGATAATGCGGTTCCTTCATAAGTTGGTGAGGCAGAAAACACTCTCCTGAAGGAGACAAATCTTACAACAATGTTTGAGCCCAGTGATTTTGAAGAAGATTTCCAAAACTGTCATCTTGTAAACCTAACTTCTGTAATTGTTTTGTTATTCAGATGGGCTGCTTCCGCAACTCAGACCCAACTCTTGTCAATGGTTTAAAAGAAATAAGAAACATGGCTGTTCATATTAACTTACCAAGAATGGTTGTTGACAGAGCAAATTGTCTTTTCAAGAATGTTTATGATTGCAAGAACTTAAAAGGACACAGCACTGGTGTGTCTTTTGTCCTTGGTACGTTTCAATTTTCATTTTCAATTATTTTGAATTAATTTTTTTTTATTTTATTACCCGTATGTACAGCGGTTTTAATTTTAGCTAAATTGAGATCTCTGAATCGTTAAGATTCGAAATAAAAACGAATTTGGACACATTCCATTATTAAAAATGATAGAACTTCGGTATGATCATCACATGAAAGGGGTATTAAATGTAGAGAACCAATTTCATAAATTACTTGTTCAAAAGCATATCTTATATGTGATCATTGTTAGAAAAATGCTTATCTACTAATGATTCTACCTTTTTAAAAAATTCAAACATTTGAATAGTTGCAAGTTGTAGATATCCATAAGTTCTTGTAAGGTCCTCGAAGGGTGAATAAACCGGTGACGTGTCAGTCGTGATTGTGTCATTTACCAAAGCGGTATCATTTGTTTCTTCAATATCCATGCAACAACTATCACTTAGGGATGAACCAGATCATTCTAATTCTTGTGCATTCAGCGACAAAGGATTTAAAACACATCCAAGATCTGTATTGATACAAAAAGTTTGTTACGTTGGTGTGTTAAAGGAATAGTTAATTAAGTACTCACCTGGCAGTGTGCTGGATTGACTACTTGTTACAACAGTAACGAGGTCCTCGGTAGGTGAATAAACCGGTGACGTGTCAGTCGTGATTGTTTCATTTACCAAAGCGGTATCATTTGTTTCTTGAATATCCATGCAAAGGGATTCAACTGAGCATTCCGATTCTTGTATATTCAGCCACAAAGGATTTGAACCACATCCATGATCTGTAAATATAAACTAATAATTTTGTATTATTGGGATTACACATGTTTATAAATGGAGTACTTACGTGAGTGGTTAATAGCATCAACGACATCATTATCCTTTGTAAGTGAATAAATCTGAAAATTTACATAATTATGACATGAGATGAGAGAGTATGAGATGAGAGAGTATGAGATGAGAGAGTATGAGATGAGAGAGTATGAGATGAGAGAGTATGACATGAGAGAGTAAGACATGAGAGAGTAACATTTTTAAATTACCACAGCATTATCATTTGTTTCTTCAATAACCATGCAGCTACCATTTCTTCTGTCTTCACGTAGGCATTCTGTTTGTGGTTGATTCAACATCACATTAGTAGCACATCCAATATCTGTGTTTATGAAGTAAAAAGTTGCATTACAGGGATAGAACATGTTTGTAAATGATGTACACACTTGAATTTGTGCTGCAGTGGTTGATTGGAACAACATTTTCGTTATCCTTTGTAGCATGTTGAACAGTCTGTTAAAAATGATATGTCATACAACACTTAAATAAACAAAAAGGAAGTTTTAATACCGTAGTAATCTGTAATGATTTCTTTTTTCCAAGCACTCTTGGGTTTTGTCCATTCAAAGTTTGAAGAGATTTCCGTAAGGAAGGCTGTAGACCTTGAACTGTATTAAAGAAGATAATTACTGAAATGAAAACATTTATAAATAACAAGTTATTACTTAGTAGCAATTTGCGAACAGCATTTTTTCTTAGGTGCCATTTTTCTGGGTAAAAGCTTCCCACCGTTAACTTTCCTTTGATGATATCCTCTTCCAAGAAGTGTGCATCACACAGTCTTGACATTTGTTTAAGCTTGTTACTACCTATTGCCACTGACCATTCTTTGAGTTTGCCTTTTGGGACACAAAACAGTGCACATTTTTCTCTTTTGTTTTCTTATACACTTCCACAAATAAAGCAGTAAATACGTTTAGGTTTTGCAACGGCCATGTCGCCATAGCTTCCACCCACGAGACCTCAGACGCTGCAGAAAAAAAATTGTAATTGCTACAAATTTTTTTTTCGGCCACGAGATAGCAGGATTTTTTCGTAGCAATTCAAAAGTAGGAGGAGGGGAAAAAAGGGGAGCTCGGAAAAACTGACTCGCGGCCCCAGGTTAAATTTTCTTATGGAACTGACTGACCTCCCCCTTAATGGCTCTGACAAAATGAAAAAATGAAAAATAATTAAAATGAACAACAGAATTCGACAAACTGGAGTATTTTATTTCTAAACGATATAAAAACAATGTTATGACAGTCATCAAACCTATGGTTACTGCATCCATATGGCGGGGAATAATTCTCTCAGAGACGATTTACGGGGTCTGTAAACCACCCCTCCAGCAAACTATATTCCGCCTCCTACTTCCTCCATCTAATTATCCATCTAGCTAGTAACTTTGAATTTATTTTTACAATTAATTTTTTTAAATGGTGTCTTGTGCCTTGTTGGAAACCAAATGACAATGGTAAGTGCCCTGTTATTTTAATAAGAACTGCATATTTACAAATTGTTTATTACTTAGTGCAGGAAATAAGATATCGCTTTTTTTCTGTTTCCCCAAATAGTTCTATTAGATGGAAAGAGTTAATTCCGAATGCAAAATTCAGTAAATCTATGATTTGTAGTCAGCATTTCGAAGAATGTGACGTTAAAAAGGGGAATATCTTCTCAGTGACTTTTACCCTTATTCCAGATGGAGACTGAATGCTGGTGCTGAACCAAAAATTTTCATGGTAGGCCTAATTGTAAAACATCATAACATTTAATACTAACCAAATAATTGTCCTACTGGTATTCTAGAGTTGCCGTCTTGTCTCCAGACAAGACGCTTGAAGCAGATATTGAGATATATGATGGTGTCTCAAAACCGCAGGCAAAAGTCTATCAATTTGACATGATGATGAAGATTCCATCGGATTCCATGCTCTTTTAAGCTATTTAACGAGCGAATTAGCTTTAACGCTAATTTTACTAGAATCCATCCTGGTCTTGGGGGGGGGGGTGTACAGAGAAGGGTTTATTACGCGTTCGAAATAAACCCTTCTTCGTACCACCCCAGTTTTGGAAGTTCTCCGTACCACCCTATTGTTAAAATTCTCCGTACCACCCTATGTAAAGACCCTAGTTTGGCTTGTAAGCCTCGTTGTGCACTAGGTTAAGTTCACGAATCTACACGCAACCCCACGAATCCTTGGCTTTTTGACTATTTAAACTTTTTGGGCTGATTTGTAATGACGTCATCATTTCTTTGACACAGTCGAAATATCCACGATTAGTAAGAAATAAAAAAATGGAAATGAGGTTCCAAAATGAAATATTTTGTAGTATGCACAGCGGCGACTGGGTACTTAATTTACCTATTAAAGTTTGCTACTCTACTTATAAATTTTGTGTAGAAAGAAGTATAGCAGTACTGAAATACATTTCTACTTGAATTTTTTTAGCATACTTATCCATATTGAATTATCGATTTAAATAAATCAAATAATTTTAGCCTTTTTCCCCAAAGACCTCACTGAATGGATGAATCTTCTGCTTCGTAGTCGGACATTGTTCCAACACACCGATTTAGATATTATATTAGTGTAATATATAATATATGAATCAATGCATGCAGTTTGGACTGGAAAAATTTCATGATTATTGTTGGAAAATCTGCTGACGTAGTTAAACGGGAAAAAATTCACATACAGTAGCTACACAAAGTTTCCGCACAGCTGAGAGAAGCTTATGGGAAAACGGGTATTTTGAAAATTCGCCAAAAATCGAATTTTCGTCGGACGAAAACGATTTTTGGACAGGGGGTTCTTAGACTTAAGGTTTATAGCATATATTTTTTGGGTATTTTTTCGTTCACGCGAACGTCCCTTTTAAATTGGAAGTAAAAGTTTCCGCACAGTCGAGAGGGCCAATAGTAAATCGTACTACTTTGGCTCTCTTGTACTGGACGGAAAATAGGGCTAGGAGAGTTCTTTAGGGCTTAAAAAAAAGAGCATCGTTAGCTCTATAACCTCATCTGCAATGTTGACCCCCATGCCATTTGAGAAATCACTTTAATTTCGATGTGAAAATGAAAAGTTTTCATTTCTCAGTTATTTTCCCTTTGTTCCCCCCTCCCGTAGTTGCCGGTTTTTCCAAATACCGAGATTTTAAATATTAGGGGCATGGGGAGAAAAAAGACAGGCCATCTCTAGGACCTTTTTTTTAGACTTGGTTTTTGGAAAACCGGCAACTACGGGAGGGGGGAACAAAGGGAAAATAACTGAGAAATGAAAACTTTTCATTTTCACATCGAAATTAAAGTGATTTCTCAAATGGCATGGGGGTCAACATTGCAGATGAGGTTATAGAGCTAACGATGCTCTTTTTTTTAAGCCCTAAAGAACTCTCCTAGCCCTATTTTCCGTCCAGTACAAGAGAGCCAAAGTAGTACGATTTACTATTGGCCCTCTCGACTGTGCGGAAACTTTTACTTCCAATTTAAAAGGGACGTTCGCGTGAACGAAAAAATACCCAAAAAATATATGCTATAAACCTTAAGTCTAAGAACCCCCTGTCCAAAAATCGTTTTCGTCCGACGAAAATTCGATTTTTGGCGAATTTTCAAAATACCCGTTTTCCCATAAGCTTCTCTCAGCTGTGCGGAAACTTTGTGTAGCTACTGTATAATTCAAGTATAGATAAAAAACTTTGAATTTTCCTCCTCCGCTTTCTTATGACTTTGAATAAGAATTAAGAAAATCCAGATATCACCCTGTAAATAAAAAAAAATAGCGTCCATTTTTAAATAATTTTTTTTTCGAAAACTAATATTTTTTTTTGCAATAAAATTTTAAGTAAATTTTATGGCTTTAAATATGAATAAGTTACTTAATTTTCTAAGTAATCAGAAAATTGGCCAATTTTCAGTAGTAAAAAATGAAAATTCCACCCACTTAATTTAACTACCCAAAAATGAACGTAAACTCCTGAAAAAAACGAGATTTAAGTACTTTGATCGCCACACACTGTGTGTATGGCATTTATTTCAGTTTTTTTGGAATACGTAGTAACGAATACAAACGCAGAAGACTGTTCAAGAAGAAAAAGATTTTAAAATTAAATAGGAAAATCACTCACGGCTCACTATACGTACCAGAATCAACACACCAATAGCAAAAAAAAATTAAAAATATAGTCAGTTGAAAAAAAAATGAAAAAGAAATAATAATGAAATGAAGAATGAAAAAGATAATTAACGGTCAAAATTTATTGCGTTGGGGTTTTCTTGCCAAATCGCATGTTTCAAATTCGGGCTCTATTCTCTCTAAGAAGAGATGTCAAGGAAAAGTAGGCAATTGTCATTTTTTACGTTGACATTGTTGTCATGTAACCAGCTCCGAGACATTATGTCAAGAAAAAAGTTGACACAATGGCTCGCATCTTACCGGGTGCTAAACCTTCTCATTGTATCGAAAAAAGGGATGCAAGTACCGGTTATAGTCACCCTCACTCTAACTCTTCATTTTTACCTCATCACCCACCTCCCTTGCCTCATATTCTTTCCCACCACCCACCACCACCCTCCGATTAGGTTACAGACATCAAAAATTGTATTTATAAGCCTTTTAACTTTTTTGAAATTTTTTTGTTTATCGTTGCGACGTTTGATACTCAAGAACAACTTGACATACTATTATTTGCTCAGTACGCTATCGACGGAGCTATAGTTCCTTGTTAATATTGAAATATATCACATTAGAGATGTTTCGCGTTTGGTATGGACTCAGAAAATTTTTCAGTTTCACACTATCTGTCACAACAATAAGCCTTGTGTATGTGATTTGAATGGCTAAGAACTATACTCTTTATCTTTGTAGACTATTTATTATTATGACAAGGAATAGTTTCATGATGATTGCGTCGTTAATAAGTCAATCGAACGGCCAAAACCGTCATTACTTGACACATAGGCCTGTTGGGCTTGATTACGATCGTTAGTTGATTGTATGATGACAGTTGGGGTGGGTGGGTTGAATAGAATTCAGCCCATGGCATGTCACCCACTTTCACCCTTCTTCCCACCCTTTTGCAGCAAGCCTGCTAAGCCGCCCACCGACAAGAGAAAAACAAAACAAAGGACGAGGTCAGCACCAAGAGAAAACAGACGAGTAGGTGGGGAGTAATAAAAGCCGACAAAAGAAAATAGTCGAATACAAAAAAAATCTTTCCCTTACTGTTGCGTATGGATATCGCCACATTTTTAAACAGACATTTACTGTCCCTTCCCAATCAAGGGTTGAGATGATTCCATATTCCCACAGTTTCCTGCAACGAACATTAAGGAAAGAGAATGAAAAATGCAAAGCGGAAAGAATTAGCCCATTATATTGTCTAAGTGTCAAGGATTATATGACCAATATGACAAGAAAAAGCGGTTGACAATTTTTGTCAACGTTTTTCTTCACATGTCTTTTTAAAGAGATTGGATCAACTTCGCCATCAACGGGTCTTCTTACATCAAGGTACGTGTGTGCGTAAACTTGGTCGATACCGATTAAAAGTTCAACCAACGAAGTGTCAATTGGTGGAAGGGTGAGATCGGCAAGATGACTCCAATTCTTCTTTAACAGCGGCCAATTAATTTTACGACAGGAAAGATTAATTTGAGGAACAACGAACACGTCTGTTGTTTTGACGATACCATTTAAAGCTTTGAGATGGTATGATACAATTTCAGAATGCTTTTCAACAGGCAGGACGGTTTGGCCTGAAACCTGTAATTTCATAGCCAGAGATCGTGTTGCCAAAGTGGGTTCGCTGCCTGGATCTAGAATTGCAAACGATCTGACGCTGATATTACCTTTGATTTCTGTAACGGAAAATTTTGCTAAAAGTATAGGCTGGAGTTTTGTTTTGGGAGTAGCACGGATCATGAGTACGTCAGTTAAAATTTTACCTTTCTTTTTGGGAATTGTTGGTCGGCACCATGGAGTAACGTGTGATGAGCTTGACCGCAGGTCTGGCATTTCATGTTCGGGCGTCGACAGTCTGGTCCATAATCCACTTTTGTGAGGCATTTAAAGCAATAGATGTTGTCAGCTACAAGGGGAGGGCGTTCATTGATTGACATTCGTTTGAATGTGTTGCAGAAGTCAAGACGATGGCCTGGTCTTTCGTTGCAGGTCGAGCATTGAGGAATGGGCAGCCCCCTACTAACACGGCCCATCCACTTTATGTAAGATGTAGGTTAATATGGGATGAATAGATCCAGGTCGCAATTGGGGGGCGGTAGTATAGCGTAGGTATAAATTTATTCGGATCTAGTATGGGATGAAATAAAGAATATTCATCGTAGATCCACCAGCGTATATTCATTAATATACTGATTGTACTTCAAAGTAATATACCCGGGGGTATGATTTTGTTGTGATACCATTTGGTACATACACAGAATGTGCATCACAGTATAACCATATAAGGTACACAGTGGACGAAAAAGCTAAAGAATATCTCTATTTTCACTACAAACAAACATTTGTTCCTCAAATGTATGAACAGTTGGTCAAATGGTTAGAGAGGTGAGCTACGGAATTGAAAGTCAGTAGTTCAAGTCTCGGGGTAGACTTTTATCTTTTAATTTCTGACAGAAATCATATCCAAAGATGGATGTTATTTAAGGATACTGTGTATACACAAACCGGTATATTCAAGGGACATACAAATGGTACGAGCGGGGAAGGGGAAATAAGGATCAACATGAAGCATTCCATGGATATGCTGTTTGTATCTCCCTTATCCTTGGGAGTACGCTGCAGTCATATCCATGGTACATCGCTGTGTTAGTAGGGCCTGTTTGTTTCTGGAGTGATCGATTGCATAAGAATGGTGGGGCCAGGAGAAGTGCCGTCGATGGTTTTCCCGGAACCGTTCTGGTGTTGACGGTATCCACTACTTTTGCTTTGGCCATAGTTCGTTTGTTGCTGACGAGGAGTGTAGGGGGTTCTTTGATTAGGGGTTCGTACCACGGTTTTCCTCAGCGCCGACTGCAACATTAATCCAGTTATCGAAATCTCTGAGAGATGGGAGATTTGGTCTTAATGCGTAAGCGAACTTCCCCCAGTCAATTTGAAGTTGTGGTTGGAGTTTGGATGCTAGAGAACCGTGGAGTGACCAAATTCACAGAGAATTGGCCCGAGTGAAGAAAGAGGAGAGGAGAAAAGTATGGGCCTCCTTTTTTTCATACTTTCCTTTTTCTTCCTTTTCTTCCCTCGGGCCAATTCTCTGTGGATTCGGTCGCGAAAAGAGTAAACAAAAGGGAAAACATTTTTTTTAAATAAAAGAAATGTGATGTGGAAACACAAATTGCTACACATACTAACCAAGATACGTAGCAATAAACTGACGCAAAAAAAATTACAAAAAATAACACACTTATTCACAAAATCCACTTTGTATTGGGAAAATCACACTTTCATCCATTACAGGCAACGCAAAACAACCTGATAAAATGGCGGACATCGAAATAATTGACATCGCGTTTTAGTATTTACGACTTTGAATTTGGATCCAAAATTGGGGAGAAAATTAACAAAATTTTAATGCCATTTCTGACAAAGGTGCCGTTAGACGGCACTTTGTCTAATAAACTATGAGTTATTGCATTTTTATTTCATAAAATATCAATTGAAAGAAGCAGAGTCTTGACATTCCGACCGACTGACATGCAACGCCAAATCGGAGATTCTTTTTTTGTTCAATGGTTAACGTTAACAAGAACTAATTAAAGCATTTTTTCCCTGCTAAAGTTTCCCTGGTATCGCCAAAGAGCATCCTAATGGGATTTTAAATGAGTTAAATTTAACCTAGTCGCAAAAGAGTATTAACTGTTCCTGTTAAAGAGAGAATTCCCAGTTAACAAAATTACGAGAGATTCAAATCCAAGTGGTTTTTTCTTCGGCCACAATGCCTTCGGCCTTGAGGCGTTTCAGCATTGGCCTGTAAATATCCTGGGTCAAGGACAAGACCATGCCCTTGCCACGGTCTACCAGGAGAGGTAGCCAAACGCCCTATCTGTGTGGCCAGCCAGAATAGTCAAGGGACCCGGAAGCTTCAATGAAAATGCCGCTTGGATTTCGGGCTTAGCTTGGCCACTAGCTGTGTGTGACGCATAGTCTTCCTCTCTTTCTGTGTATTCGTAGAATCCCACCCTCAGCCACCAGCGGCAATTGGCGGCAATGGCAGCATTAGAGTGTTGTGGCCAAGCTACGCCCGTGATCTTAGCGGCAAATTAGGGAAACTTCAAGGTTCCATGGATATTCTGCTACCATGGCGTTTGGCTACCTCTCCTGGTAGACCGTGCCCTTGCGTTGAATTTCCCCTTCCATCAACATTTTGGTGGCAATGACAGCAAGAGAATCCCACGGTGTGGGCCAGGTCAGAGAATAGCCTGTGCTGCTAGATTGGCCGTAACAAACCAAATTAATTCCCCACAATTTGTGGCGTTGATCCAGCTACAAGATTTCGACTTCGTGAGAGTGAGACGTCGTCAGACCAAAATTTCCGGGCCTTTCATTCTATGAAACACAGAGGAATTATGTAAAAATATTTCGAAATTTATTTTAAAAATTTCTCTTTTATTTTTTAAACTGTTGTCCTTGTGCTGTTTGGCGTCGTAGAGGCAAAACTGATTGTTGATGGTGGTGCATTCGTTCATAAACTCGATCGAACCTCAGGGGTCGGAAACTTGGATTTAAACAGCATGATCAGCAATAAATAGAGCCAATTATAGGAGGATGTGGTGGTGTAGTGGATTAGAGCGTCAACGCTTTGAAAAAAGGCAATGAGGCTCTGGTTTCGAAACCTAGCTGAATCCGTCAAAAACCTGTAGCAACCGCGCCGACGGAAGGCAGCACGCATAACACAGGGATCCTTGATTGCTTTGAAGGATATGACGTTAAACATACGGTGATGTGTTCAATCACATCTTCCAAATTGGAAGCGAAACAGCGTCATTAGATCGGGATTCAGTTCCATGCGATAGTGCGCTATATAAATTGAGACATACAATACAATACAATACAACTCATTAATCGTGCAAAATTGCAAAAACAACACAAAAAAGAAATCTGATTTACTGATGTCGCAAATGGCAATAAGCCGTTGTGGCAGAGTTGGTGAGCCGAGTGACGTCTGCACCCAGGGAAGGTGACTCTGAGCCGAGCGGATGAGTACTTTGGAATCCGGAATGGTGATGAGCTTTGGCAAGATGCGAGCCCAATAGATTCGTTGATTATAACCGAAGCGTAAAGAGAAATCTAGCAATAAATGTGGGGAGCACTTTAGTTGTTGTTGTTGAACGACTGGGACGGTTGGTTTTTCACATTTTTGCCAAAGACGGAGATGTAACGGCTGGGATATTCGTCGTACTCTTTGGCGTCAAAAGACCCGCCATTAATGCCAATGAGATGATCGCGCCGGCTGACTTCGCAGGCGTAAATTTTGTTCGTGGCTCCGTGATCGGCCACCCCAAAAAAACGTGAGGGCGAGTGAGAATAATCATCCTGTTGCAATTAAGATAGACGTTATTTACCTTGTAGATTTCTTGACAACCTTAAGAGACATTGCCTAGTCAAAAGGTCAAAGGACCAATGGATTTGGGCAACATGCCTATGGTGATCTCAAAACCAGCATCACGAACGGCTTGGCGAGCCATTCCCGAATTGCGATAACTGTGCGCTCAAGGAGTCCGGCAGTGCAGAGGGGAAATTTCCTTGGGTGTTGCCCCCAAAAATTTTGAAATAAATAAACAATGAATAAACACGAGCTACCGGCAAGTAACAAAGTTCCAAAAGCCTAGGGGATATTTACCTTTTTTTTAACAAAAACTCCCCAAATTTAAATGGTTCTGCAATCACCATAGTTGATGCACAACGCTCTAAAATCTCAATAGTTGAATTTCCCACTAGATGTCATCACGCGAAGGACTGATTGTCCGGGGGTAGTTTTCACGGCTGACTTGGTTGCTAGATTTTTCTTAAAATTGTTTCGATTAAGGGTGCTATCCGTGGCCTCTCTTAGCACTAATTAGCTAGTGGCTATATAAGTGAAATTTACTCCCTTCTTTATATTTTCCTCCCCCGTACTATTCTACCTTTTCGTTTCCTTTTCTGCCTTTATTTCCAAATTTTTTCCAAAGACAACCAAGGACTTCCCTTTTTGCCTCTTGAGCTGGGGAACCAAAATATTTTTCCAATGCTGCACTGCTGGACCCCTTGTGTGCGCTTGTCCAATATGCTAATGACCAGTTTGTAGAGAGAGAGAGAAAAAAGGAACAAGTTTTTGAACAAATGGCACAAACAAAACCTGTGAATCTTTTAAATGCTAATCCTCACCATGAACGGGGTGTGGTGTCCGAGGGCCAAGAGTCGTAGACCTAGATCGTGAAGAATATTGATCATGCCGGCCACACAAGCGTACTTGCTGAAAGCCACAACACGCAGGCCGTTTGCATCCACCATTTTCTCGTTGTCAACCAGTCGGATATTCTACGGAAAACGAAATAATGAAGCGAATATAACAATTGCGGGACCACCAATAAAAGGATACCTTTTCCAACATTGCGTCCAGCAAAGGCATGTTGGCTTCCTGAGCCTTGATTGTGTGGGAGAAGAAACAATAGGTCTTGTTGGGTAGCAAACAGTCGATGGGGATTTGCTTGACTCCTACGATGACGGGTGCATTTTTTATGTCTTCCTGGGTGATTGCTCCGGCATTTGCATAACCCATCATGGGGTAAGATCTTCTGTTGTAGGGTTGAACAAGAACCTTCACCCATATTTTACTAATAAGCCCCTTCTAGATGCTCCAGTGTTACGTGTGTGTGTGTTGATATTCAACTGGGAATCTTTCTCCTCATTTTTTGGTCAGGGAGTCGGAGACGTGGGGTGGATTCGTGATTGCTGGAGAAATTTCTCTCATTATTCATACTTATGGCGTGACACATTACACATTAAACTCTTACGTAATGCCACAACACTCGGAAAACAGGAAAATTTCGGGCGTACGATCAAACAAATATTTAAAAAAAGCTAATACCCTCATGATAGTGGCGAAGGAGGGGGATATATGCTCGTCAACAAAGATAAAAGCTTCGGCGGAAGCGCTAAAGTGGCCGCTTTATCCCTTGCTATCCTTGCTCGTATTGAACAACTGGCCCTTCTTGGCATCCCACACGATCTGCTCGATCCAAAGGCGATTTTTATTATTTTTATTAGTAGTAGTGGGATAGAAAACGCACCGTCGGGATCTTATCGTTGGAAATTTCAATTGCGTCATGAGCCAAATACTGATCAACGTCATGAGCAAATATATTGGTAGTTAAATGGCTCAATCGATTTACTAACAAACATAACAACTACGTAGTTGAATGATGCCTTCGGCAATGAAATCAACAAAGAAGCAGTCCTCAAATTCTTTACTGTTTTCAAACGGGAAGGGGACAGGGACGTAAGGCATGGATCCAGATTCGAACAAACAATCGAAAATAGAATCATTTCTAGAGTAAAAACGTAATGTGAAATGTTTAATTCAAAGTATTCTACAATGTTCTTGTAGCAAGACTTCACAGAAAAAGCCAAAAAATGCTAATATGTAAAGTTCTTGCAGTCACTGATATTGGCCAAGTGTAACAATCAGCCAGTTATTATATCAACAGGCAGTTAAGATAATTTGGAAATAAAGTTCACAATAGTTTTTGGGAGCGTCCGAGAAGTTACTTCGCGAAGATCGACATGGTGGATTTGAAGAAACAAACGAACAAAGGGTAGCCAGCCAGATTCAAAGCCAAGACATCAAAGTCTGAGAATAAATTATTTATATTAAGATAATATTAAAAAAGATGAGATAAATCATGAGCTACCCATAGAATACTACTGAACTCCTGTGATTCTTAACCCCAATCAGGACAATTCTGCAACAATCCATTGACCATAGTCAATGCTCCTTGGGGGCGATCCTAATTTAGTAAGCATTGTAGCATTCCCTGTGCGATATTAAGAAAGAAAAATGAAAATTTCGCATATCATGCTGGCAAGAAAAAGGAAAATGAAACACACCTGATAAAATAAAAAAAAACCTAATTTTAAATATGACTTGTGAGGTGGGGAGAAGGGGGGGGCATATCACTCTTCATTCTTAGTTCAACAGTTGTTCTGTAACGTTGGAGCACTGAGTTGGAAAAATGTTTATTACAGATTTTGAAATTACCCTCGTTAAAACACTTAACGCTGGACGGCATGGATGGCATGGATGACATGGTCATGCAACACTTTGAAAAATTGAAGGAGCAAAAAATGCAAAAACTGTCGTGGAACAAGCGTCTTTTTGCAGAGAGGTGCTCTACGTTCTGATAGACCCCTCTCCAGCCCACTTAAAATCGGAAACGTGGACTCTGGTTTGTGAAATAATTCACAAGCAATCCAGATTACTTCACTGGGGTAAATATATAAAATAGGTTAATAAGTTACCTACCTAACTATCTAATCTTTAATCGTAACAGGAAAAGCCATTTAAAGAAGGGGAATGGAATCTCAAGAAAGGGTGCTTTCTGATGAAAGCTTTTTCAATCGTAAAGCTTCAGGATGCAAATGCCATGGATGGGGAATCCAAAAAAATTCTACTTTTCCAAAACAAGCCCAAGCGTCGAGGCAATAAACAGAGGAATCGACGTGTCCGTCGCAAAAATCAGAAGGTTAATAAAAAAAGGTAAAAAAAAATTAAAATTTATCTCTTGAGTAATTTTTTTAAAAATAGGGTTAATATTTAACAAGTAATACAAGCATTATTTCGATCTACTTCTGTCTCAAAGACATAAAATAAATTTTTAAGGTATAGAAATAATTATAATAATAGCAAGTAAATTATAACAATATTAACTTTCTAATTACAGCTAATGGAAACAAAAATGGATAGCTATCACAAAACATTTCATAAATTTTCTTAAATGAAACACAAATTTAATAATAACACAAATGTCAACAATAAAAAACAGTTACCTTAATATTGCGTTCCGTATCCGTGATTTTCAATTCAAATGAGATTTCCATAATTAGCAAGACAATGCTGGCTACACTTTGTTCGTTTCTTCAAATCCAAATCCATCATGGCGATCTCCGCCAATTTAAGATTGGCCGAGCAAGAAAAGATGGTCAATCATAATTGTTGAAAGTGAAGTAGAGCATCAACTAGCTATCCCCCATCCAACCCGCTGCAAGTTATCTTCCCCCTTCTTTTTGGAAAAAATTATAAATTATTTCTTTTGTCTTTCTTTAGATAGTATCGCCACTGGCTTTCTATCTTTAATTCATTCGAACTAAATCGCCATTCCCTAATAATAGTACGAACTACTCTTTGAATATACTATACGATACATTACGTGGCCTACTCATTTAGATTGTAAAGAGAATAAAATAATTATTGATCCAACTCGACGTCACGATGCAGTAGGGATAATCTTCGTCCCTTCCCCTGTCAGAGCGAACCCCACCACATGTCCGCACTAGTGCACCGTCAGGCCGAGCTCCCCTATCTTATCGTATTTTTGCTAATTTGTGTCTCTTCCTACCCCCTTGTACATATGTAACTGTTAAATTTGGACGTAATAAACTTGGGCAACACTCGGCCTCCGAGTCTCTGCCCAATTTAAATTTAAAAAAAAAAATCCAATAGTAATTTCCATAGAAAATAGAGAAATCGGCTAGAAACTTAACATATATGTTTGTTTGACCTGCGATCACATTTTAATCGAACGATGGAGGAATATGGACAATTTTACTAGTTGAAAGGGATAAACAAACATCAATTTCCATACAATGAAACACATCGAATTCCAAAGTATAAATGGTATGTTGAGTGCAGATTTACCACCTATTGAGTTGCACATTGCACTCTAGGACTCTAGTTTGTGAGATAATTCACAACCCATATTGTTGGGTTTCGCCATAATTTAATGTGCGAAACCCAATCAATGGGTGAAACTCAACGTGCCAATGTTAGGTTTCGCCTGACTCAACTAACGTGAACGATCGCGTGAAATGGAAAATAAAGAAACGAAGCGGCTCGTTTACGATTTAAACGAATTGTATTCAGAGACAAAGAAAATAACGCTCGAACTTAAGCTGTGCCTGAACTGAACTTAGCCTTCCCTCACGCAGGAGGTAGGGGCGAAGTTGTCAGACCGCCACGAAAAGTACAACAACGCCACATTTACAAAATTCGGCCTTTCCTGACAGAAAGATCTACAATCTTAATTAAGGACGGCCCAACACATACAATTCACAACAGTCAGACGGACAGATAAGACGGATAACAAAACGGAACACAGATAAGACAACGACAACAAAACACACACACAAAAAAATAATAATGCTGACAGAAGGGAACAACACAAAAAGCTAGTAATAAATAAAGTCGTCGTTGATGTTGTTATGCCTTACAGCTCTTGCGGTCCGTGTGGTGAAAGGCGATAGAAGGGGCTTCGGCTCGAACTGCTGGATATCCTGATCGTTGCTTCCCGGGTTGTATGGCGCAGCTTCGGCTCCATCGTTCACTCCATAATCCGGAATCTACATTGGGTCGGTCTCTTCATCCAGATTTTCATACTCATCATCATCGTCGGTGCACCAATCCGTCTCACGCCGTGTGGAATATCGACGGATTTGGCTGTCGTGTGCATTCAAGTGACGCCAAAGACGCTTCTTTCTATTGCATGGCAAGTCTTCTACTGCATAGCAGGTGGGAGATACCTTGCGGTAGACTTAGTATGGGCCTTCAAACCGTGGAATGAATTTTTTGGTTCTATCTTTTGTTTTCCGTCTTCGATCAGAACTAGTTCGCAAAGCTAAAAGGATGGATCAGACTTTCGGAGACGGTCGTAATTTAATTTGCTCTTCCGCTGGCGGATAAGAATTAGGCGGCGGGCTGGTTTTCGCCATCGAGATACCGCTACAATTCACTCTTCGTGCGTTCAGGGAGTAAAGTTTGGCCACGGAAACGCTGATTCTATTGCCATAACCGCCGGTCTACCGAAGACCAATTCAAAGTGAGTGATCTCGATAGTAGACTGCTTCGACGTATTGATAGAGAACACAGCTCTTGCGATTTTCTCATCCCAATCCAAGTGTTTAAAATTCACAAAAGCTGCTAGCGTAGAGGCGATTGATCTATTGATTTTTTCGACAAGCCCATTAGTTTCGGGATGCTCCGCTGAAGCTTTTAAATGCTGCAGATTCCATTTTTCAAAAAATGCGAAGAATGCAAATGAAGTTAAGCATGAGCCTTTATCGGAAATGATGCAGACCGGCGTTCTATGACGAAAAAAACAATGCTTCCTCCAAAAACGTCATCACTTCTTCGACTCCCGTGCTAACTGTGGTTTAGCTTCCATATACCTGGAAAGATAATCAATGCATACGACGAAATACCATTTTCCTCCGTCAGTAGTTATAAACAGGCCGAGGTGGTCAATGCCTATCGTATTGAATATATCTTTGGGTGGGGGAATAAGCCGGAGCTTTTGAATGTCTGGCAAAAAAGGCAGGATCTCACATAACTTTTAACTGTCGACGTAATTCCCTTCCACCAGAATCGTTGGCATACTCGAGCCAGGGTTTTTCCACTCCCCTATGGCCTCCATCGGGAGTATCATGACATTCCTTGACGATTTATTTCCGCATTATAGACGGCACCAATAAGAGAAACGGGCGTCCAGTTTTTTTGGGTTCGCCATCATTTAAAAGGGTTAAATATATTTAAAATAGGTTAATAATTTAACTATCTAATCATTAATATTTATAGGAAAAGCCATTAAAAGAGGCTGAATGGAATTTGAAGAAGGGGGCGCTTTCTCATAAAGGCTGTTTCAATTTTAAAGCTTTAAGATGAAAAAGCTATGGATGTGGAATTCAAGATTTTTATATGCAGTTTACTCCACTCCACTGTCTTAGTTGCATATTGTTTTTCAGCTTTTACCGATTTTGTTTTAGATTATATAAATTAAGACAAAAATCAGGTAATAGGAATGTTTTTATTAATAATTTTTACTTTAATTATCGTTGAATCTTTAAAAATATGGATTTTAATTTCAAAAAATCTCTTGCTCGCAAAAAGCTCTTGTACTCGCGTGCAATTTTGATTGTTGTCTAATGTCTTTTAGAGAGTTTCACAGACTAGAAGCCTAGTTTAAAAAAGGAATAGCGTAGTCAAGAACAGTTTGTTTTGGTTTTTCAAGTTTGGTCTTTTACCTTTTCTTCCTGATGTTTTTTGTCTACGTTTTGCACGCCTTTCTTTCTGGCTTTTTCCTCGACGTTTTTGTTTGTTTGTCGTCCTTTTGAAATCCTTTTTTACAAAATGTTTTCTGAACTTTGACCAGCTGGGCAGCAGTTTTGTTTGCTTTGTGCAGTTCTTTATCCGCTTCTGAATTATTCCTTTTTCTTGTTCTATTCTCCTTTGTTAAGCAGCTTCTCTTGGAAAAATGTGTTAACTTTAGGTTCTTTGATTATTAAGTTTAGATTCTCTCGTTGCTTTCTGCGACCGTTGCTCAAAAGAGAGAGAGAGTCAAACTCTTCTCGTTTTCGCTATATTAATCAACGGAAACGAACTCGGTCTCGTATGGTGTAGTCTATATTGAGCGTATAGACGCTCGGATAAAGGATGGCTGAATAACGGATGGATAACGGATGGACTGTACTGACAGATTGAGAAAGATGGGCCCAACCGAATAATGAAGAAACGCTCGCCTTTGACTCGTCATGAAAGCCATATCTACTGTTGTTTTATTGGATTTGCTTTTTCCTTTTTAGTGTTGCGAATTAGTCGAGTCCCTGAGTCTTAATTTAAAAATTTTTTATTTCAGCCTTGTGCCGAACGAGAACATAAAAAAATAATTCAATTTACCAATCGTCATTCCAGTTAGGTATCTCTCTCATTTTGGTTCAGTGGAAAAGGAAATCCCAAAAAATCGTTTTCCAAATACGGTCTGGTTTTTTCAATCAGATGTGAAATTATCCACAACTCCTTATTGTCCCTGAATAAACTTTACTCCAAAGGGCATAAATACCAAAGATGAGGGTTTTATTCCGCCCCTTTCCTAAAATCTCAAATTGTTAATCTGTATAAAGAAAACATTTTTTATTTCAATTAAATTTGGTTAGATAATATACACAAAGAATTTTTTTTTCCAAGCGTGATTCTATAGTGTTCCTGTCAAATCGCCAGTAGCATTTATCATGTATCCAACCGCATTGACGTAGACGACGAATGAAAAAAAAAGATCTGAAATATGTCTAGCTCTAGCTGGGATACGTTCTTCATCAGTAATGTTGCGCACATGTCAATCGCTTTCAAAAATCAAGGAAAAGACAGACCCATGATGTCCGATTTCTGCGAGGATTGCGAGTATTCAAATCCGGTTTCAAACTTCGAAATCCCAATATTTGTCTAAATTTTAAGTAAAAGGAAATAATATTTGTATTAAAATTTTAGTTTAGGCTCATGTTTTAGCTAACTAGTTTTAACTATTGTTTTATGTACCCTGTTTTTGTAGTGATTAATGTATGTAAAAGCTTTCACAGTTAATAGTTTTAAGTCTCAGTTGATTGATTGAGATTTCAGTTTCAACAATTTTTAAGCAGACCATGTTGAGCAGCAGTAAGTTATTGTAGGTTTGAGTTTGCAATAATAGAGCGATTTTAGGCGCTTATTTTTTAGTCCCTAAGTGAGTCCAAGGCACTGTGTAACGGCATCGATAGCCCTCAGTGCAGAGTTGCACTTATTCCTAATGAGCAGGTTCCATTTTAGTTGTGGATCGAGTGTGAGGCCGAGGAAAGTTTCTGGCTTCGACGATGCAATCATAGCTTTCAAGATCTTGATTGGTTGAGTGTAAGGTGGTTCCTCTTGAGCAAACAGTCGAACATGATGAAGGTCGATCTTGCTGCGTTGATAGTTAGTTTTATTGACTGAAGCCACTCAACAAATAGGTTGCAGAATGTTTGCACGTTATGTGCTGCCTGGATTGGGTTCGTTATGGTACAGCTTACATTCAGGTCGTCAGGATTACAAAAGTGAACTTAAGATCAAATACCGTATCCATGAGTGTGATCCAGAGAAAGGAAGATAGTACGCTTCTCTGTGGGCATCCAGGCGGGATATTTTCTTCAAGCTGATGGTCTCTAATTGTGATTTCCCCCCTCCTTGCAGTGAGGAAATCTTTTACTAATTTCACTAGGTATAGGGGTATCCCTTACTTATCATTGCCTCTAGAGTTGCTGAGTGCAAAGTGCAGTCGAAGGCTGATTTAATTTTGAGGAAGACAGTCACGGGTATTTTCTTCGACGTATGAAGTTAGCGAGACCGCGGCCGTCTTTGCTGATCTTCCTTTTCTTAAGCTATGTTGAACGTTGCTGAACCACTTTTGTGCTTCTGCGATCTCTTCTAGTCTGGTGTGAATGATTCTTTTGAAAATTTTCCCCAGGCTGCTGAGGAGGCTGATTGGCCAGAATGACTGGCGAAGTTCTTCCTCATAATAAGGACCTCTGATCTATGTGATCATCATCCTTATCTACTGCACGGTCATCATCGATATCTTTTGCAACTACTGCGTCATTATCGTCATCCGTTTAATTAAATACAGAATCTTCGTCGCCCAGCAGATCAAAAACTCTTGAACTTCTTGAACCTAGCTATGAAATATCAATTTAGGTATGCCCATATAAGCGAAACGCCTTCACAAAGTTTCTTCCGTTGTCAGTGATGGTTGATGTCATTTTATCCAATATGTCAAACTCCTCGTATACAGATTCAGGAAGCATCGCAATAAAATAATGTCATACTCACAAGGTTCAAACCACTCAGAGGAAGGCTAGGCATGCAAACCATCTCATTAGATTCTGATAGCCAAAAGGATGTAATACCAATACATAAAACCTAACCAATACATATACTTCTTCTAGAGGCCCACCCACCAACTGTTGTACAGATCCATTTGCCTCTTCCTTCCCTTCATAATGAAGAATCATCTTTCAAATAGGCACCCTTTAATTTTCAATCAGGGAGTTAACCTTGCCGTTTCTCTCCTTCCTTCTTCAGGGCAAATTACATAAAAAATAAAAAATTGATAAATAGTGCACCTAACAGCCCCCTCCCCTCCCTAAAAAAAATAATAATGAAACGCCATAGGGGAGACTTTTCCCACTTTGGATAGCTCTAGTTTTCTCCCGTTACCTCCCATCATTTGCAAACGAATTAATTTTTTTGGAAAATAAATATAGATAAATAAAATTTGAAACATATGTTATGTATTAATTACAGAAGTAATAGCCATTTAAAATTGTTGTGTTTTGTGTCAGTTCAGACACCACTGAAGGCCACCAAAAGAACGTTCCACAAAGCACATGGTTATCTGAATTCAAAACCCACACAGCTGTCGACACGATGAGCTTGGCTAAGGATCGTCTTACACAATTACAAAAGCAGCTAAAACACTTGATTAACACCTAGGAAAACTCAGTAACCTATAATTACGAAAAGCGAAGCATGCAACCATAAATTATCAATAGAAAAGTCTCCTCAGACCGTGCAACAGCTAGGCATAATATGCGCCAAAAACTCCGACACAGAAAAATTTATAATGGGAAACAACACCAAACAGCGGCAAGTGACCATCCCTCACTCAAAAAGAAATAAAATGCAAAGCCCTAGCCTAAATCTACTCTTGATTAATAGAAGCGCAACTTGAAGCCATGATGATCCTGACTCGTCACAAACATAATCTCCTTGCCAAATGAAGGAGGACACCCTGTGAGAACCAGAAAACATGCAAAATTTGGAAACAGAACGAATCGAGGCCTCACACACGCAAAAAAGCCAAACCTTTATAGAGGTAGGCATAATAACATACCGACTAGAAGGGCACTAAAATGGGCGCGGATGAAAACGTTCCTTAAATCAGTATACAGATATTTTTTATAAAGTTTAATTGGTAATTTTTTAATTGCAATATAATGAAACGATTGAAAGGTGTGTCTACGAATTTTGTTCATAATTTACGTGGATGAAAAAAATTAATAATTCACAATTTATTTTATTTCTTTCCAGCTTTATGATGCAGCATTTCAACAACATATTTCTCTCCTTCTCTCTGGCAACAATTTCATGTTAATTTTATCTCTGTGGGAATTACGATGTTTATACTTCTGTGTTGTGTTTTCTTTTATTTCTAAATTGTTTAGGAGTCTTTCTTTGCTTTAGTTTGTTAGAACGCAGACTACAGAAGGTTTGATTAAGTGACAGATCACTTCAACGTTTCAAGAATCTTAAAAAGTAACATTACTAGCTATATTACTCTGACTAGTTTGAGCGAAGGCTTTTCATTACCAAGGAGAAAAGAAGAAAATGTTAAGGGCTAGTTCATTGGAGACATCGAAAATTATTTTGGTGGAAAATATAACTTAGGTTGGCGTCGGCCTTACGAACCGTTTTTCTTGGCATATCATGAGGTAATTGATCCACAGATCAGCCTTCTGTTCCTAAATTGAACAGTTGGGTTTAAATTACTCGTGTATTCTGATTTTATTTGTTTATAACATAGTTCTATGATTGACGAGCATTTTGAAACTGAGAGAGAGAGAGGCATTTTGCTCGAGTCTAAGAAGATTTGTAAGCCCAAGAATGTAATTGTTTGAAATGAAATTTATGTTATGTTATTTGTCTAAATTCATGACTGAACCTAGAGATTGGAAAATTTTTTTAAATGTCAATATGCTTGACTAGCTTAACGTTACAAACGCTTAAGATCAAGAAGTAATCGAGTTATAAAACGACTATATTGATATGATTCCGAAAGAAAGAGACCACTGGCTTCAAGAACTTTGTGAAACCACACCAGTAGCTAATAAGTAAAAGAAAAGACAAAAATGAACTGAAAAATCCTATTTCCACAAATCCTTTTTCTCAAAATTGCAAGTGACGTTGATATTTCAGTTAAGCATTAATAAGATCGAGTTTTGCCATTTACATTTTGGTCTAAATAAATTCTCTACATGAACAAGACTTTACACTTTATAGTTATGATGAATAAATCTATTCAAATTTTTATGGTTGATTGAAGGCCCACTCTTTCGTAATTCCCGTAGTTCCTTTTCGTTATTTCCCTGTAGTAATGATGAAATGTGGACATTTTCCCCCTTGATTCTAATAAGTCTGCCAGGACACCATAATTTTCATCATCTTTACATACAGGCTGAACATTTACGCTCAGGCTGAACAACGCCTCATTGCCTAAATCTTCCCAACCGAACTAATCTGGGTGAGTTGGACGGAATGGTCAAGGAGGACGGAATGGAGATTGAGACTACCGGAGAAACTTCCGCTGACCGGTTAGTTGTCTCTTTGTTGGCTATCTTCATCTAAATCCCCATCTAGAAATATTCGTTGTCTTAATGCTCATTAGGAAGAATAGAAGTCAAAAGAGAAAATGATAATTTATGGGGTACCCCATGTAACGTAAGACAAAATACACAGAGAAGAAAATGGGGGGGGGTACTGAAACTAATAATGAGGATTTATAAATTAAAGTTGGTTGGAGAGATAAATTTAGAAAAATCTCATTTTCGTACCTAACACATAGCTAACGAAGTTTTTTTTAAGAGATCGTTCCCGTCTTGGTCAATTAGTTAAATCAGAAATTAAAGGGCTTTAAAGTATTCTCTATTGCTCCTCTTTCCCCGTTAACAGGAAATAAAAAAAAATAAATCACGCCATACCTAACTCTTTGTAAGATTCCCACAAAAAAAAAGATTTCACTGAGATCCAATGAAAACTGATTACCTATACTTCTGGTAGTTAGAACTAGCTTTCCCTGATCTTTTATTCTGAAATATTTATACTATATTGCTATATAGTCGTCTGCTGATTTTCTGCAGTGACTGCTTGTATCGTGGGATCGGTTAATTTTCGGGAACTTTTACTTCTTTTTGAAAACATTGTCTTTGAATGCTACCAATTTTAAAATTCTGATCCCTGATCCTAGAGGCAAATGGGTTGATATAGTTTTCCATGACTTAATCCACCACAGGCTGCTTCATATTTTGATCTCACTTGTAATCAGTTTGAACATATCTCAACGGCTCCCGCTGTCAACTGTGTTGACATCAGATATGTAGCTATCTTTTGGTCCCCGTCTCTCAGTGTCAGTAACGAACTGTCTCCAAATTTTGCTTTCGACCCAATCGGGAGCTAAAATTGGTCATGGCATCGTGATGTCATGACATCGTGGCTTAGTTTATGAGAAGTAAATCCAGTGTGTTATAAGTTTCCCTTACTGAGCCATATGTAACTTGCATCAGTATGGTGACGAACCAACGCAGTTGATGGCCATATTTTGGATCTATACATTTTTAGGTCAAGTGACAATGGTGCTTGATTGCCATGTCTCTGACGATCTGAGTGATCACTTCTCAGTCCAAAGGTTTACTAAGGCTTTGCATCCTACTCGTCTAAAAGAGGCGATCTCCTTTAAAAAACCGAAGTCAATCAACCTGTAGCTTTCCACCTACTGGAACTACAGTGGGTACTTAAAGTATCCGTACGGCTGAGAGGAGCAGTACGGAAAACGCGTTTTTCAAAACGCTCCCATAAATTGAATTCTCGTTGGAATGCAATAAAATTTTTTTGTAAGGTTAAGATTAGGGTGGGGTTTCATCTGATTTTTTTTGGGAATTTTTCAACAACGCGATATGTGGTTTTTATCGCGTTGCGAAAGTATCCGTACGGCCGAGAGGCCTAGTAGGGAAATGGGCTTACTTTGGAGGCCTCTTATTCGGTAAATAAGTAACATTAAAGGGTGGGAAAGTTCTTAAAAAAAAGAGCTGCATTAGCTCTATATGTGGTCATAAGATCACATTTTTTAAGTTTCATTTATAGTAATGAAATCAAAAATGAAAACACGAATTATAAGTTTTCCGTTTTCTTCCCCTCGATTCCCCATCACCAGTGTTGCCATATCCCAAAATCTCTTTCTTCCCTTGGACGGAAGAGGGAGAAAGAGAAAGGGTAAATATTTTTTGATATGGCAACACTGGTGATGGGGAATCGAGGGGAAGAAAACGGAAAACTTATAATTCGTGTTTTCATTTTTGATTTCATTACTATAAATGAAACTTAAAAAATGTGATCTTATGACCACACATAGAGCTAATGCAGCTCTTTTTTTTAAGAACTTTCCCACCCTTTAATGTTACTTATTTACCGAATAAGAGGCCTCCAAAGTAAGCCCATTTCCCTACTAGGCCTCTCGGCCGTACGGATACTTTCGCAACGCGATAAAAACCACATATCGCGTTGTTGAAAAATTCCCCAAAAAAATCAGATGAAACCCCACCCTAATCTTAACCTTACAAAAAATTTTTATTGCATTCCAACGAGAATTCAATTTATGGGAGCGTTTTGAAAAACGCGTTTTCCGTACTGCTCCTCTCAGCCGTACGGATACTTTAGGTACCCACTGTACATCTCTCTCCACTGATGAAATTCATTACAATTTCCAGCTGTGCCTTATAAGCATGCATCGATGCAAAACCAAATGTTTTTCTATTTCAGCCAGACAACCCTCTGAGACTCAACTTCGGAAGGTAAAGAAGCTAACCATCGATCTGGAGATCCTTATCTGGCCAAGCGTTTGGTGCCCTAAAAGGACTGATAACTAAAACCTAGATTCAGGTTTACTCTCTAAGATTAACTAGCAGACTGGAAAAAATCTTACAGAATTTGGTAATAACTTTATAAAGAAGATCTAAGACATCAGAACTGGCCTTGATTGAGCGTGTCCTGGCTCTGTTCTCAAACAGCTTCTGACACTGAGAGCATTTTCATTCTTTCTGTGGGAAACATAGCTTCTCTCATTCTACGTAGTCCAACTAAATCGTGCCCTCTCACAACCCTATTCCAGCTTTCCTTCTCATTCAATTCTTTGTTTTTTAGATATTATTGTTTTTAAATATATATATTATTATTTCTCTTGCATGAAGTACCTGGGACAATTTTTTTCTCCATTGCTATCATTCAAGTTCGTTTTTTTGAAGATTGTTTCCAAAGCTCATAATAATGATTAAAAAGAAAAACGAAATTACGAGACAGATGGAATCAAGAAAGGAGTCGAACAAAATAAAACTGCCATTTCAATAACGGAAGAGACAATACAACAACCTGCACTGCATCAGCACTGAATATAAAAAAAAATATGAAGTAATTCAAAGTGAAACACGAAGCTGTGATGAAAGAAAGCTAGATTTAGATTACTGCCTCTCAAAAGGAGCGAAAAATTTATCACAAAGTGATAGTGTTGTTGCAGGATTCCAGAAGCTGAGACGCCATAGAAGAAAGAAAGGAGAAACACATCTTTAATGAAAAACTGAGGAACACACCACAATTTAAAGCCAAATTGGTGGCCAAAGTATTAACTCAAAGTATGGTTGACTGTGAAGAAAAATTTGCTTATAGCCTCCCTTGATGTCGACACTTTGATTCTTGATACAATTTTTACTTTTCTAATTTGTTGTTTATGACAAAACCGAAAGTCGTTTTGAAACCTGGCCATGAAATGGAATTGTGCAGAGTAATAAAGAGAATATATAGCTAGAAAAGACCTCACGCGCCTGGAATAAAAATTTCAATTATTTCTTAGTTATGTTTGTCTGTTTGGTCTCGTTAAAAAAGTTGCAGACCCATGTATCTATTGTCATCTTCAATGACAGAAGTTTACAATTCTTTTGTAGATAAAATGCCTATTCTTCAACATATGATGTTTCAGGCGGATTATTGAGCCTCTGGTAGAAAAATTTCAGTTTTGCACTATGCATGGTTTGTGAATGGTTTCTTGGAAGCAGAATTATCAGTATAAAAAGAAGAAAGAACTGACAGAAGAGCAACTGATACTATGGTACTACTAAAGAAATTCAGGAAGGAAAATTTCCAGCGGAAAAAAGTACCTGTGGATCCGCATACATATCATGAATAGCAAACTCCAGGTGATGAGAAGTTATAGTGATGCTGATATGGCAAGAGATCAGGAAACCAGTCGATCGACCTTTGGAATATAATTACTTTGTCATAGAGGGCCCGTAGTATGGACAAGTCGGAAACAAAGATGCACTCCCTTTTTAACAACAGAGGAAGAATATGTAACCAGATGTGAGTTATATAAAGAAGCCAGGTGGATCAACCGTCTACTATAAGATAGAAGGCAGGATAAAACTTTTCTGAGATTCTGACGTAAGGCCTGAAGATTAGTGGAGCAAAAATTGCACCCTAGCTGGCAATCGGGTGGATGAGAAACAAGTTTTTTAAGCAGACAACTTAATTGAATCGTTAAAGGAGACAATGAAAGCATGAATGTGACGAGTAGAGCTGATACAATGGATTGCGTTGGGGCTAAGAATTTTACAAAAAAACCCTGCAGATTTGAAAGAAAAATGGGTTTGTAATACAGTTAAGGAGAGAAGGAAGGCAAAAAGCTGTGTGAGCCAAAAAACACAGTAACCATACGCCACGCAGAATGAAATAAAGGGGTGGTGGATAGCACCGGATATACTTAATAGAGCCAATAATTTAGCCTCTGTCATCGAAACGGAGCCACCCACAAAATAAACATTAACAAACAACGAATCAAAGGGTTTATGAGAAAGTAAATCAGTATTCATCCCAAGTAGAACACGATACATTAAATATCTTGTAGATTTAAAATTGTCTTTCTGTCTTTAAGTTTGCTTAGAAAAAAGGTATCATTGGAAATTGTCTCAGGTACTTCGCCAAGACAATGATTAATATAAATTGTGAATCAGATATTAATTAGCCATTACAAAACAAAGTTTTGTTTAAAAATTTACAAAATTTCTCGACCTAATGGATCTTTGAACAGAATTTATAAGTCGATCATTTATTGTAGATAAGTTGATTAAACTCAGTTTTATTAATGAATTGATGACTTATATTACTTAATTTTTAACTAATACAAATTCAAGCAGTAACTGAAACATAGTCATTGTAACATAAAATTGACTCGTACAAAATAGTCCATTTTAAACGGCAGGTACATAAACTGCAGCAACAGTTCGTGAGCTGTCTCATTCTGCAAATCAGTTACATATATCCTCAGACCAGACGCTGGAAGCAGATATATGATGGTCTCTTAAAACCGTAGACAAAAGTCTATCAATTGGATAAGATGATGAAGATTCCATGCTGTTTTAAGCTATTTAAGGAGCGCATTACCTTTTAAGCTAATTTGACTAGAATTATCATTAAAATGCTAGGATAATAAGATGCGAAGAGCCTCTCTGGGTTTTTTGCAATATGGCAACTCTGAAATGTGTTCTTAGATTATTTGTGTTGAGTGATGCGCACAAATGTTCGGTAGAGGGCACCAAAGGCGAAGGAAGAAGGTCTCATTCCGTCTAACACCGGTATGTAGAGAGGTTCTCTTTCATGTCCATGCATGTTTAATTCCTGACGTATGTAACCAGATATCATACTGGTTCTTTAGTCGCTTATTTTTATGAATCCTATTCCCGTGATGAAATAGTTTACTTGCTCTTTTTTGCCTTTATGAAGAATTTTTTCTATTTAGTAGTTTGAAATATTATGTCAGAGCTATGCCACTAGGAACTAGTTTTCTCTACAGGGTTCCCATTTCCACCCTTTTTTAATTCTTTTTTTCGAACTTCCTGCTATTCGATTGATACCCCCTTAGGCGACAGGGTCTTGGCGACGGTGGTTGGGTGGACTGGGTGGAAGAGGGTTATAATCGCCGTCGCCGTCGCAATGATTCAAATTGCGGTGAAAATGAGTTTTTGTCCTTGAGTTTCCCAACACCACGCCATGGCTTTAGATACCGTGCCATACTTCCACAAATCTAAATATTCATGCCCAATACTTCTTTTTCAAGTATAACCCAATTTACATGAAATTAATCATAAAAAAAAACAAAAAAAAATCACATCCGGAGAATCCTGAAGAATATTTCGGAACTAGCAGGCTACCGAGTTTGCAACCCCACGCCATAAGCGTTTAACACCACGCCATGACTTCCAACACCGCGCTATACTTTTTTAATTAAAAACACAATTTGCCACGCATTTTCGCCCAATTCTTAAAAAAAATATTCAGAATTGAATACAATAAACGCTATCTGCCTGAATCTTCCTTAAAAAAAACAATTTGTTCTCTTATAAAATATCTGGAAATAAAATAGAATTACTGATTCATACAACTTATTTTTATCTTCTTACAACGGTCTCACCCACCACAGAATTGTTTTTCGACACCACGTTATGGCTTTGAAACACGAAGCCATGAATTTCAACACCACGCCGTGATCTCCAACACCAAGCCGGGACGTGTAACCTCCCGCCATGCACTTTATTTACTCAACAAATAAGTTTACGATATATAAGGTGGAATCCTTATGTATTTTTCACCTTCTTCCACATTTCAATCGACCACACATGCCATCAAAGGCTTTCCAACCACAAATTAACATTAGTCAACTTCGATCTCGATTCCGGACTCCCCATTGCCATAACCTATATAAACATGCTGATTAAATTTAAAAAAAACTTTCAAATTAAAACAAATAATACATGTGGTCTATTCTGGTGGCACACAATCTCAGTCACACAGTTTGTGTCGAAAACTGATTTTAAAAGTTACCTGATGAACTGCGCTTTTTTCTTCTTTAGCTGGGCAAAAACATGCTTGGCATGAGCTGCATGATCTTCAACACACAATTCGGCCAGATAACCTACGAGCCAAGATTTGGGGGCCTTTGGATTTTCAATAACCATTTTCAATTTTTGGCACTGCAAATTGAAAAACAAAAAGGATTAATAAGGCTGGATTGTTGGTTGTAGACGGCAAATAAATAAACCAGTCACAAACAATACAGAAAGGCTTAAAACTTGGCACCTAGAGATTCTAGGTGTAAACAATACAACAATTGTGGAGCTATAAACTTAGAAAGTAGAAGTGAATAGAAAGTTCAACCAAAAAGGCAAAGATTTGATTCAACGGTTGTTAACGGTGCGAGCAAGGCGAACAAGAGCGAGCGAGCGTGGGAAAAAAGCAAGCGAGCGTGGGAAAGAGCAAGCGAGTGTGGGAAAGAGCAGACTGGTTCAAAATGGCGGCTCTTTAGGTAATCATGCAAAATAATCGATGAGTGCGGAATATTCTTTTGGCTTTTTGGTCTACTGTATTGATTATTAAAGAAAGTTAAAGAAAGCACAGGTTATTCATACGCTGACACTGCAGCAGACATTGTATTTGTTTGCAATTTAGTACAGTTGTTAACATGGGTAAAAAAGAACTGTACTGTCTTTCAACCAAACTTATTGACGACCCCGTTGTTGACCACGACCCCTTTTTTGGGCAACTCGTTGTTGACGCTGATGCTGTTGACGACGACGCTGTTGACGCTGACGGCGTTGACGGCGTTGACGGTGTTGACGGCGTTGTGGGCCATCTTGTTGAAATGGAAAGGGTGGGCCAGCTTGTTGAATTCGTATTTGTGGGCCACCTTGTTGATGTTGCATATGTGGGCCACCTTGTTGATTTGGTTGAACTCCAGGTTCTCGTTGAACTGAAGTGTACATTAGCATAAGTTGGACTCTCCTTCCTCCCCAGCCAGGACCAATGATCGGAGTTTCCTGCAAAAAGGTAAGTGAATAAGTTTGGTTAGAAAAATACCAATACGGGTAAGTCCAACAAAGAATGGGAAGGGGGATAATTAAAGAAACTTACGTTGGTGAATAGCCAGGTGTTATGTGTAACACAGTTGTTAAATTTGTTTTCCACTCCATTGGTGAAGGTATGGTTGATCCTCTTCAGACTCCTTTGGATCTCGCGATGGGAGTTATATTGGTTAACAAATGACAGATTTCCAGCCAAAAACCTCATTGCTTGACGAATTCGGCGCTCATGATACCCATTTCCAGTGACCGAATTGGCCCTGGTTTAATCAATCTCACGAATTACCATCTTTGAATCTGAGAGTGTCAAATAATCAGAGCGCGTGCGAGCGAGTAAGGCGAACAAGAGCGAGCAAGCTTGAGAAAAAAGCAAGCGAGCGTGGGAAAGAGCAAGCGAGTGTGGGAAAGAGCAGACTGGTTCAAAATGGCGGCTCTTTAGGTAATCTGTATATCTCCCGTTTTTTTTGTTTTAGCAGACGACTTTTATTGTCAGCTGTTTCAACAGAAGTCAACAACTTTCTGGGTGCGTTTTCGTGTCAACTTTTTGTTGAACTGGTTAGGTCGACTGCCGTTTTTCTGTCAACTGCCACTAGGTGGTAGAACTTGAGGTCCGTTAAACCTCCATTTCCGCGTCAAGCTGAATTTGAAGAGACCACCGTTGATCTTCAGTTCAACTTCAACTGATATTTTTCCCTGCCCCCTGTAGGGTATTCAATAAAAAAATATGAGGCAGCGCTGATTGTTGCCACTGTGTTTTCAGTTTGTTTGTTTTTTGATAATTCTTACATTGGCTTTAGAAATATTTAAAATAGAAAGTAATCATGCTTGTAGAGTTGTAGTGCAAAATTAAAAAACAAATGTAATCAAAGAGAATGCTGGAATGGTGGGAATAGGGCTTCCCAAATATTGATTGACTGTGAAGCCACAGAATTTTTGCTAAGTATAAAAAATCACTTGAAACTTTCTACAATTTTTCGTTTTAGTTCTTATTTACATTTGTTTCTTTAGATATATTGAAAGAGAAGTGGTCTCTTGACAAATAGCTAAACAAGTAAAAACAAGTGTGGGACGAAATAGCTATTGGCCTTGAAGAAGAAGGCTTTCTTGTACGAGGAGAAGATAAAAGGGTCACTTGTAATAAAACTAAATGGAAAACCTTCGCAGTGTCACAAGATTCCACAAGATTTTTACCAATGGAAATGCGACGGTGGTTATGTGGACGTTGGTCTACCACATCTGCTATCAGCATCAAATCTTCTTCCCGCTTATTCAAACCGGGCCCTTCAATAGGATGTTCCTAAAAAAAAGAATAATTTTTAAAATTTAATTAATATTTTAATTTGTTTTTTAAAACTTACCAGTAGAAATACCCTAGGATGGTGGGCAACAATGTGGTTAAACTGCCTTTCTTGCCCCACCACCAGTTCGGGAAAGATGATTTTGAGGTTCTTCTGGAGCTCCCGATGGTACATACACTGTACACTCGCTTCCATAAATATGTAGGCCACCGCCCGCGGGTTGTACCGCTTCAAAAATACCTTTATGCGCGCCTTTATGGTATATTCGACAATAGAGTAGGAAGGGGTTACATATGAAACCAAAATAATGATGGGATGAGTATGAAAACAAAAAAAGCTATTATTTCAAGGCTTTTTTCCTTAAAATTTTTCTTTCAAATATGAAAAGCTACACTTTGTTAAAAATGGCAAGAGTAGGTGGGCGAGTTTTTGGTCCGCATGAAGAATTTCACCGTGAATCTTACAGATTGACTGATGCAATTCGTATCGAAATAATTAGACTTCATAAAAACGGCATAGGGCAGCGCACAATCGCGCGTAGATTACAAATTCATCGAAAATCAGTGGAATTGTGGATCAAAAGATATAACGAAGACAGAAATCTGAAGGTTTATGCTAATGATGAAGGGGCTCCAAGATTGACTTCCGAAAATGAAGATTTTTTGTTGGCATGTTCAGGTGTGTGATCGTCTTAATGAATAATTTTAATTTTTTACTAAATTTTATTAATAATTACCATTTTATTTTTAGCCACTATAAATAATTTTGATAATTCTTCTGACGTAGCGGCTAAAGCCGGCATAAATTTCTTATCGATTCAATCTATTTCAAGACGATTGAATGAATCGGGTTTACAATCTAGAATCGCCGCAATAAAAGACATTCTAACTCCGGAACATATAGCCGGAAGACTACATTTTGCTAGGCGCTACGTTGACTATCCCGTGGAATTTTGGAGGTGGGTTCTTTTTACTGATGAAAAATCGTGGTCATCGGCAGCACACGGTCAGATCCGCGTTCGGCGACATCAGAATGAGAGATTCAAGAAAAAGAATATCTATTCTATTAAAAGAAGCGGACGAACAACTGTAAGCGTGTGGGGTGGTGTGTGGTTGGGTGGCTTAACGCCACTGTATCGCGTTCAAAATAATTTAACTTCGGCGCAATACATAACGAATGTTTTAGAAGGAACTCTACTTCCTTACATTCGCCAAGCATATCCACATGGGGAACCTGTCGTTTTTGTTCAGGACAAGTATTTATAACAACAATAATAATCATAAAGCAGATAACTTTATTTTTTTTTATTTTATTAGTTCTTCTGTCCATAATTCGCGCACTACCCGACAATGGTTAGTTGAATACCCGGAAATTGTTGCTCTCGATTGGCCCGTGAAAGGAGCTGATATGAATCCCATCGAAAATTTGTGGGGTCATCTTGTTGTCGCCCTCAACAAATCGAGAAATGAACAGGGATTGCCTTTTCACGCACGCGACGCAAATGGAGCTGACGAGTTATACGCCCTAGTAAATTCTGAATGGCAAAAGTTAATGCGTAATGAAACGTATATCGAAAGCCTGATAGAAAGTATGCCACGGCGACTGCAAGAAGTAATAAATGAAGAAGGGGGGTGGACGAAATATTGATCCTTGCCTAAAACACTGTAACAAAAAATTTTCCGCTAAAATAAAAAACTTTGTTTTGCTGACCCATCCCTCAAGTTTATTTTCTTCCTTTCACAAGCTTAAGTAAACATACCGTAAAGGTATATTTGAAGCGGTACAACCCGCGGGCGGTGGCCTACATATTTATGGAAGCGAGTGTACCGTTAAATTTGTTACCCGAGGAAGGGAATGGGAGATATCCCGAACCTGCCTTTCCACAGGAGTGACACCGGTCACCGATTGGGCAGCCGCCATTCGGTCGGCAGTAACAATTTACGATACCACATCACACTTACAGCCAATAGCATGCCAACAATAGTGTTATTTGGTTAAATTTAGGGCACTAAACTAGACTTTTATTTAAAAAAGACAAAAATTCAAGGAACCACGACCGGGAATATCCTTTGTACATACATACATACAACCTAACTACACACATTGCATACACACTTTTGCCAAAAGGTTCGATGAATAAGCACTACCCCAGACGGAGTCTGGGTGGTCATACCAATACAACAAAAAATAATGAGCACTACCCCAGACTCCGTCTGGGTTCTCAGACCAATACATTAAATACAAAACAATGAAATAATAATATAAAAATTACTCACAGTACACACTTAATCCAACGAAATTTAAAAAACCATTACAAAAGAGTGTTGAAAGTCACACAAAAGAGCGCTTTACACCTCTTCTTCCGTAATTGGATCGAATAGGTCTTCGGGTACAAATTTTTTCCGAAAAAGCTTCGTGGTTTCAACTCATTGGATCGTCACTTTGGGCGATTGTCTGGTGGAAGTCACCACCCGCACTGTTGGTGCATTGCCTCGAGTTCCACTTTCTTCACAGCGTCATAGGCGCTCCTTGATGGAACTGGTTTGCTGGTGTCAGGTGTTCGGGTCGGCCTCGGTTCTGGACCGCAGTGCCTGACCTAGTTAAAAGAGGCTTTAAACTTGTTTTCGATGGCTTCCTTAGTTGGTCTTTCTTTTTGCCGACTTCTTAGGCGAGAAAAAAAAGAACTTGCAATGTTGGTTAAACATTACATTCCCACAATGACAGCGCTGATGTCAAGTTTGGTTTCGACAGATCGAATCTTTGATGTGGTCTATTCTGGTGTCACACAATCTCAGTCACACAGTTTGTGTCGAAAACTGATTTTAAAAGTTACCTGGTGGGATTCAAGCCAAATAATCGATGAGTGCGGAATATTCTTTTGGCTTTTTGGTTGGAATTCAGTGTCCTTTACTTGGAAAGATAAAAACACAGTTGCAGCTGTAATGGGATCAATCGCCATAAGGCGACTAGCATCAAGAACGATTTCAGCCTCGGGAATGATCGTTAATCTATTCCTGATGAGAGTATAATTATACCTTATGACTTGGCAACAAGATCGTAGGCTTTTGAATCTCGTCGAAAGCCGCCAGGTTGGATATGCTAATATCCACTGCTATAAAAGCGTGACCTTTTCGGAGATTGCGCACGCATTCGTGTACCATCGCATCCCATGTGGTATTGTGTGTGCATATCTTGCTAGTGTTATAATGCAGTGCACCCTTCAATGAATTGACATCTTTATTGTATTCATCTTTAACCCCTGTAACGAACTATTACAATTGGCGACCTTGTCATACGATCCAACATCTCTTCCAGACAATCCGTACATCACTACATTCATCACTACCTACGTTTCAGCTGCCCCCAGAGCGGGATTAGCATCGAGATTTCGGAGTAAGTCAATATCAGATATACCATCAAATTTTGGCCCCATCGAACCTTACGGAGCATCCGCTCCTCGCGAATCCTTTGCAACGGCGGTTTCTTCGGTGATTCGGTGGTCGTTGGTTACGGTCAACTGCGTCCGCCATTGCCAACAGATCCCCTTCCCGCCCATTCATACCGGGCCCAACCAGAAGATTTTGCTAAGAAGGGCAGAAATTAATTTTTAATATTTAATTTATTTTTTAACTAAAAAAAAAAACACTGAACAAAATGAAGACCCACGAATTGTGGGCAACAATATTGTTGAAGCGGTACTCCTGTCCCAGCACAAATCCAGGATGGAAAATCCGCAGGGACAGCTGCAATTCCCTTTGGTAGAGGCATTGCACAATGAAAACTCATACCCGAGGTAACTCGTGCAGGAGGTTCGGGATTCGCCATTCCTTGGTAGTTAATCCAGTCAAAGCCTGTGCAGCCCTCATCTCATCAACTATAATGGTCATCTGGAAAACGTTGACAGTTGCAATTCCCTGTGGTACAGGCATTGCACAATTAAAACACGTACCTGAGGTAACGCGTTTAGGATATTTCGGATTCGTCTTTCCTCGGGAGTGAATCCAGTCACGGCCTGGGCAGCCCTCTTCTCATCAACTGTAATGGCCATCTGGAAAACGTTGAAGATCTGGAGTAAAGTCGACAATACAAACGCATCTGTCATTTTAAACAGCAGCAGGTGCTACCGTTAAGTGCATCATTAGGCCAACAAACTAGCGGAAGTGAGCTAGGTAAACAGACTATCAGTGGCGTCGTAACGAAAAAGGAAAGGGGAAACTAATGTGCCCTGTATGAGGGACTTTTTTTTAAATAAAATTGTGGGGGTCCTTTTCCATACCTCTTCTCTTCTTCATCCTTTGGCAAAAATTATGAAGGGGCAACGCATTTCCCGAAGTTCACGGCTGTTTCTTCAGGAATTTTTATCATCAGGATTTCAAACGATTCATGAGGGGTTTTGCTATGTGACGTGGAGGCTTATTTTCTTATGGCTTTTGGAAACTTTTTGATGATTGTCTTTGACTATTCATGCGATTTCACAGGTGATTCTGTCGCTTGCCTACCGATCATGTTTCAGGCTTGGAATTTTCTAAAGAAAGTCTTCAACGTCCTTTAGGAATGATGGGAACTGCTTTTGGGACGTCTCTTTTTGATATATTCCTCTTCTTTCTTTCTGAAAAAATCAAATGAACTTTGAGAGCGCCTCATTTTTTTTTTTTTTTAAGCAAGCAAGAGGAATTTTACCCATCGGCCATTCTGAAGGTTATTTTTGGGCTATTTGGGGAAATATTGGAGATAATCTCGATAAGCTCCAACGCTCAATCCAACAAATAAAAAAAGGGTGGGAACAGCTTTATGATTTGTTATTTCATTTGGGAGTAAAGCTTTATCGATATTCGGATCAAATGCAAGCAGACCAACCTCTTCTCTTGAAGCTGGCGGAAGGGCAGTTGGGAATAGAAAACCACTTCAAAACTTTTGTGAGAGAATTTCAGGCAAACCTTTTCCAGGAAAGCTTCAAATGGCTGTTTACGCATATGGATAACTTGTTAAACTAACTGTATCGTTCTTTCATAGAAGAACAGCAAGAAATGGTTAGGGACAGACAGGAACTCGGTACAGGGTGCCACACAGGTTCATTATGCCACCACAGGGTACAGGGCGATTGATAAGTGTAATTGTTTTTATTCTTAGCACCGTTAGCGAGTTCCTTAATACGTTGTATAAATTTGCCTGAAACGGTTCGAACGAAAATACTTGATAGGGATCCCAAAAAAATAGCTCGTTTGGATAACAAATACGAGCAGAGAAAGGAACGAAACGGTAGCTTGTTTTTATGCGGTTTTATTGAATATTGAATATTTAACCTAAAACATAAACCTTATTGGTTTCGGCAACCAATTATTGTTTTCCTTTCAAACACCTCCTCTCAAACATATTGGCTAAATATAGATAGGATAAACGCGATCATGATAGAAAAAAAAACTAATAGAAATATTACAAGGGGGACACACTTATTTGTTTCCGGAGTTGATTGAATCCCAGTGTCGGAAGAGGTTTAGTAACAAGTCAGTCAGTTGATTTTCTATTGGAGTGTAGATGGTCCCGATTTCCTTATCCTGATGTTTTTCGCGAAGTTCGTTGGTGGAACTCGGTTTTTTTCACCAGACGAATTGCACCTTCATTGTCACATAGGAGTGGGGTTGAACCGTTGTTCACGCAAATAATTTCAGATAACAGCGAGCGTAGCCAGACTGCTTCTTTTGTTGACTCTCAAGCAGAAATAAACTCAGCTTCCGTAGTGGACAGGGACAAACAACGTTGTAGCATGCTTGACTAGGTGATTGAGCAGCCACAGAGCACGAAGAGAAGACCTGAAACTAAACGACGATTATCAATATTCCCTGCATAGTCTGAATCCAAATAACCGATCAGTTTTTCTTCTTTGTTGCCATCAAAGAGAAGACCAAAATGTGACGTTCCAGTTAGATAAGCCAGGATAATTTTGACTCCATTCCAGTGTCCTTTTCCGGGATTCTCGCAAAATTGAGAAGCTTAGCTTAACAAAAAAGCGATATCTGGGCGATTCATTGTCATCACGTAGATGAGACTTCCGATGGCTTCGCAATACAGTACTGGAGGCGCATTTTGTTGGTCATTGACTGAATCTGCAGGAGCATTTGGTTTTACTGGTGAACCTTTTGAGAGACAGGATTGCATGTTGAAACTTTCCGGAATTTTTTAGATGAAGTCAGGCTGTGAGAGGTGGAGTTAGCGTTTTCCATGTTCTATGTTGATGTCTAGTCCTAGGAAACGATTGGCTGGAAAAAATCGTACTTCAAAAAACTTTTTAGATGTTCAATTATGTCAGTTAGTGTATTTGCCCTATTACTGCAGACTAAACCATCGTCAACAACAATGAGAACCAAGGTGATTTCCTCCTTTTTATGGTGATAGTAAACACAGTGATCGGACGAGCAGCGAAACAGACCAAACTTGACTAAAAACGCACTGAATCTCTTCTCTTCCCTGAATCTCTTGGTAATTCAATCCACATTTTTTAGTGAAGCCCTTGGCCACAAGTCTGGCTTTGTAAGGGGTTAGAGTATCCTTGGAGCCAGGTTTTATCTTGAAAATCGACTTAACTCGTATCGGAACTATTCCCGGAGGATGAAGAGCACAGGTCTCATTTGAATTTAAATATGAGTAATCGTCATCTATGGCAGCTTTATAGAGGAGTGAGTAATCAGAGGCCAGTGTTTTGGTGTATGTCTGCGGTTCCTGAGGATCGAATAGTGATACCAATCCTAGTGACTCTTTCCATTCTCTTTATTTTTCTGTTGGGACGGGTTACTCGTAGTGAACGCCTTGGTTCCGGTCTGGATTGTTTTTGAACGACTGCTGGGACGTCCGAAGCAATGTTAGGGACTGGAGCGATCTCACTTGGCCTGGTTTCTTCGATGGGGTTGGTACTAGATTCCGTTTCAGTGTTCATCTGCTCTGGTGAAAGCATCGGTGATGAGAATTCGGTTGTAGCTTGGGTAAAGACACATTTGTTGTTGGTGTTTGCCGGTTCAGGAAGTGTTAATTCAGGTTGTGTCTGAAACGGGGAAAACCAAAGTGTTTAAGAACCTGTATTGTCTGTGGCAGTAAAAATTGTGTTAGTTTCATCAATGAACACATCGCGACTTTTTGTATACTAGGAATCCATACTCTAAATGCTTTTGAAGTTTCGCAATAACCTACAAATACACCTTCACGACTTTTTGGATCTAACTTCTTGCGAAGTGATTCTGGGATGTGTTCAAAAATCCATGAGCCAAATATGCGTAGATGAGATACATCTGGTCTTTTTTTGTACCATGATTCATATGGAGATACTTCGGCTGTGCTTTAGAGGACTCTATTGTCGTCCTTAAATGTACAAAGTATCTTTCTCCAGATGGCGATAGGTGTTTCATGGGACCGCAGACGTTGCAGTGGACTAAGTTGCCTACCGTGGTTGCTCTTAGTCTACCAATGGGGAAAGGTAGACGAGTCATTTTTCCAAGTTTACAGCCAACACAAAGACTATGGGACGGGGTGATGTTCTTGAGATTCAGCTTGTCTGTAAGACCTAGAGCCGACATTCTTAAGATGGTGTTGTCGGATGTATGAGAGAACCTCTCGTG